>NC_087085.1:37648895-37954024 GCF_036172545.1 Culicoides brevitarsis | reverse complement strand
CAATTTGCTGAAAGCACTTCAATTGCGGAAAAACTGATTTAATTTTCACAGAAAAAATTGATAAATAAAAAAATCGAATAAATAAAAAATGACAAAATTTCCATTAGACAAACCCACACAATGATATTTTTGAATTTCCAATAACACACGAAACATTTGAAAAATTGAATTTTATCTACTTGTCATTTTATTGTCCACGTAAAT
Organism: Culicoides brevitarsis; assembly: GCF_036172545.1. Taxonomy (NCBI): domain Eukaryota; kingdom Metazoa; phylum Arthropoda; class Insecta; order Diptera; family Ceratopogonidae; genus Culicoides; species Culicoides brevitarsis. Next base: position 37,953,820 of record NC_087085.1, on the reverse strand, counting down.
TTGTGTCGGTGTGATTCATTTCGAGGAATAAACAAGCGAAATACAGTCATACATTTTTTTTTCATAGTGTGACAAATCGCGCTGTTTCCTGTCGATTTAATAAAAAATATATTTTTAAATAACTCCGTGCAAAAAAATAAAAAAAATTAAAGTTTGAGTGATGTTAAGAGGATTTTTTAGCCTGATTGATAGACAGAAGAAAAAAGCTTTTAAAAAAATTCTTCAAGTGTTTCAAGGAAATTTTTAATGAAAAACAAAATATCTTAAAGCACTTTCAAACAAAAGTTTTCGACGATAAAATTTGGGCTAATTAACGAAGCAAAAATAATGTCAAAATATATTCAATTAGACGACATAACCTACAAACACAAAAACAGCAAATTTCTCGTCAAGTGTCTCTTGCTGTCGATTTCATTGCTTGTCTTTGTGTATTTGCTGATAAATTCCATAAATTATCACAAAAAATACAGCGAAAGCAACAACGAGAACGGTAATGAATTGAAGTATGAACTAGCGCGCCAGCTGCGACTACGAGCACTATTGGAGCAACGTTATCGGTAAGAATGTACGTTTCCTATTATGATTAATGAATCACAGTCAAGGCAAGCAATTTAACGCAAAATTAAGCTAAATGGAAATTTTTTGCGTTAATGAAAACAAAAATTTATGAAGATAGAAAGGAAATTTATGAGAGGAAAATTTTCCGCAAATAATGGACTATTTTTAGATAATTTAATGGAAAATTAACCACAAGGTCAATATTTGTTTTTCAATAAATTAAAGTAAAGTTTTTAATTATTTTTTTTTTAATTTCAAATATTTTTTTAAAAAATAGTTTAAAAAAAAATATTTTTAAGTAAAAAGTTTTTTTTTATTATTAAAATTATTTTAAAAAAACAATTAAAATTTTTTAATGAAATATTAAAAAATAAATAAATAAAATAACTTAATGAAAATTTTTTTAATTATTAAAATTAATTAAAATTATTTTTTTAATTTTAATTATAATTAATTAATTTATTTTAATTATTTAATTTTATAATTAAAAATAAATAAATAAATTTTAAATAAATTGATTAAATATTACTTTTGCTAATAAATTTATTAATTAAATTTAATTAATTTGAAATTTATTTTTTTTTTCAATTACTTTTAACAATAAAAATTAAAATTTAAAATAAAAAAATAAAAATTTACAATAAAAAAAATTAATATAAATAATTAAATTAAATATTTATCAATTTAAATAAATATTTTTTTATGTAAAAATTCTAATTAATGACAAACATTTTTAAACAAAAAAAAAAATTTCTTGAGAATCTTCCAATATTTTTTTCCGATTTTTTTTTTATTAAATCCAATTATTTTAGTTTTATTTTGTCTACTATCCAACCCACACAAAATTAATTTGTTTCTATTTTAATCCCTTCGGGTATTTTTAATAATATAAATTAAATAAATAAAAGCAAAAAAATAATCATCCAATTATGTACAAAAAAAATAAATAAAAATTGTAATTCGTCATGGAAAAAAACTTGACCTCTTGCTTCTGTTAAAGATTAAATTTTTTTCTGAATGAAATTGCTAATTAAAAACATATTGCACCATGAGTTTTTTTTTCTACTTCAAAATCCTCGAGTATCATAAAATGTAGAAAAAAAAACATTTTAAGTATTTTTAGACAGCAAGAGTTAAAGTGCAAAACTGACCGTCATTAACCGTACTTTGCCTTATCTTTAGCTTTGCAAGGCAGCATTAAATGTTCGTTTTATGGTGTAAAATGTGCACCAGAGAGCACTTTATAATGGTTATTACGTGTCATATTAATTACATAAATGAGGAAGTATCAAGGGACAACACTGATCTTTTTGTTACGATTATAGATGATTTTTGTTAAGTTCAATGAGAAAAGAGTTAAAGCGCATTTCTATGATTTTTAATAAAAAAAATTTTTTTTTTGACTCTGAAAAAAAAAATAAAATTAAATTTAAAAAAAGATTTAATGTACATATTAAAAAATTTAGTAGAAAAAAAAATTTAAATTAAATTTAAAAAAAATAATTTTAATTTTAAAGTTTAATTTTTTTTATAAATTAAATATTTTTTTTTTATAAATTAAATAAAAAAATAAATTAAATAAATTTTAATTAAATTAATTTAATTTAATTTAATTAACATTTATTTAAATTTTTTAAAAAAATTTATTTTAAATTTAATATGAAGGGAATGTTTTTTTTTCTGAACGTTATATAAAAAGCCTTACGTAAGCTTTATGAAATTTTTTTTTCTTGTAAAACAAAGTAAAAATATGCTTTTCATATCGTTTTTTCTTCAATTTAATTATTATTCTTTTTTTTTCCTGTCATCATTAATTTAAGTAAAAAGATATTTATTTTTGTCACTTTTATTCACGATAAAAATGAAACACAGTGAAAAATTAATCCTTTTCTCTGAATTTTCTTCACACGTAGCGCGAAATGGAATTACAAAACCGTTCATATGTACAAAATTGAGTTGGGATTGGAAATGGATGCGGAAACAGTAAAGCCCGTTATTAATGAAACGCAAATAACAAAGTCGGTTAACACAACGACTGTCACGAACCACACAACAAACCAATGGCACGATCCGACAATCGCAATTCCGCAACACCTGTCGCTGGCATGTGCGTTTCCCGGAAACTCATTACACGACCAAATGTGGGAATATCTCTCAATGTTTGCCTTACAGCAGCAATTTCCAGAAAACATATTCGCCACACTTTCGGTCAAGACGCACAATCGTCTCGTGACTTTGTTGCAAACGATAAACATGACGGCAATAAATAAAGTCGCGTCGCATTACGATCTGGCAAATGCGAGAATAATGGGACATACGACTCCGGTGCTGCCTGAAATTGAAGTCGTCGAAGGCAAACGAGTCCCGTTGCTGCTGGAGAAATTTGCGAAACGACATGGCGAGATAATAAATGCAAATGTGACAAATTTCCGGCAATTTTTCCAGTTTGGCAGGCGATTTGTTGCGAAAGGAATGAGGGAATTGCATCGGATAAAGTTGCGCTACGGCTTTAATGAGACAGATGACGACCTTCAGTATGTTGGCGTGTATATCGATAAGGACACGACGGTATGTGAAAAATTGCTGATTGACATTTTTTCAAGCGCATTTTCGATTTTGAGCGAAAAAATGACATTTTGGGCACGTGGTTTAGAAAATCTATTCAAATTAAAGTAACCATAAAAGTAATTTGTGAGACTTAATAGATCACGTGGTTAAATGGATCTTTTCATATAAGAATTTAACCACGTGATCTATTAAACTATATATTACTTTTGTCGGTTAATAGATCACGTGGTTAAATAAATCTTTTGATATAAGAATTTAACCACGTGATCTATAAAACTTGAAAAGTAATTTATGTAATTTAACAGATCACGTGGTTAAATGGATCTTTTGATATCAGAACTTAACCACGTGATCTATTAAACTTCATTAATGTACACGTGGTTACAAAAGTAACCACGTGATCTATATGGATCTCTTATTTAAGAATTAAACTTCAAGAGTTATTTTATTATCACGTAGTTTAATAGATCACGTGGTTAAATGGATCTTTTGATATAAGAATTTAACCACGTGATCTATTAAACTATATAAATTACTTTTGTCGTTTAATAGATCACGTGGTTAAATGGATCTTTTGATATAAAAATTTAACCACGTGATCTATTAAACTTCAAGAGTTATTTTATGTAATTCAATAGATCACGTGGTTAAATGGATCTTTTGATATAAAAATTTAACCACGTGATCTATTAAACGACAAAAGTAATTTATGTAGTTTAATAGATCACGTGGTTAAAAAGCGCTTTAATGAATCCTTAAATATTTCATAACTTTCAGATGCCTTTGAAATACTTTGCAAATGCCTTTTCGCATTTCCTCGAACACAATTCCCGGACACTTTTTCTCGTGTTTTGTTCACCGGATGCCATGTCGCATTACAATGAAGACTCGACATTTCACTTGCCAGCCATTTTGCAACCGTTTCAAAGCAACACTTATCTAACGACAACGACAACAACGAAAGGTGTCGATGCAGAAATAATGGAATTTATTCTCATGTCATTGTGCAACGCAACGATTGTATCTAACACTTACGGAGCATTGCAGGCACTTTTGAACGGTAAGTATTTATTCATTGATCTTAAATGCATTCTCGAGAAATCCTTTCCTCTCGATAAAATAATTTCCGTTCGAAAGAAAAGGAAGTTCCATTCGAGCGACATAACGACAAAAGCAAATAAAAAGTTTCTTTTTTTGTATTTGATGTGATTTCCTTTTGTATTTGTCATTTATTTAACTTTTTTTTTTTGCTTTGAAACAACTCTACAGGTGGTAATGCAACCTTTGGAAGACCCGATTACAGCAGCTCGACACGTGAATATTTCATTCCCTACATAATGGGACAAAAAATTGCCAATTGGGTAGAAATTACATAAATAATTTATTTATTTTTTGTCAATAAGCTTCTTCAAATGAGACTAAATGGAAATTAAATGTTAATCTAAAATATAATAAAAAGAAGACTTTCAAGGAGGAAATGTGTTACTAAGCAAAAAATAAACAGAAGAAGATTTAAAATAGGTGAGATTCTGATAAATTCACAAGAAGGAAGGAAAACTTTTGACTTTTATTTAAATTTTATGCTTAAAACTACCTTCTACGATAACATTTAGTTTCTCTGGCATTCTCTGGCAAATCTTTTTGTACCTTTGTTACAACATTTTAGTGATATTGAATAACAAAAATGATTTATGTTGAAACTTTGCTCTCTCTACGATGTTATTTTAAGAGTATTAAATAATAGAGTGCATTTGTTGTAACTTGGAACATTTTAAACACATTCTTAAAAGGAGGCTTTTAAAATTTTTGTTGGTATTTACTCAAATTTATTTTCTCATTTTAATAGGGATTTGAGTTAATTTTACATGATGTTAAATTTATTTAAAGAATTTTTAACTTAAAGATATTTTTAAAAAGGATTCTTTTAAAATAATTCAAGGATGGGTTTTCATGCATGAAAAAATAGTTTTTTAAAAGCCTGCTTTGTAAATTAACTCATGTAGGGGTAGCAGTACCCTCATAAACTATCTAAAAAGCGGAATGCTTTTCGCTTTGAAGTCAAAATGCAAACATTTTTCTTTCTTTTATGGCAGAAATGTAGATTTTAAAACCAAAATAGAAAAAAAAAGAAATAAATTAAACACATTAAAAAGAAATAATAATTTATATTAAAATAATAAATAAGGGCTAATAAAAAAAATGATAAAAAATCGAAAAATTTTAGAGTTATAAAAAAAAAAAAAAATTAATAATAAAATAAAATTAATAAATATATAAATTAATAATAAAATAAATAATAAATATTTTTTTTTTAAATTATAATTTGTTTTTTTTTTACTTAGAAAATTAAGAAAATTTTTAAACAATTTAATTTATTTAAACATTTTTTTTAATAAAAAAATAATAATTAATTAATAATTTAATAAAAATAAAATTTAATAAAAATAAAATAATAAAATAGAATTAATAAATAAATAAAAATAATAAAATAAAAAAATTCTTGAAAATTTAATTTGTTTTTTATTTATAAAATTAAGAAAAGTTTGAAAAAATTAATTTAATTAAAAATATTAATTAATTAAAAAAAAATAAATTTTATTTAAAAATTTTTACCGCATTTCAACTTTTTAAATTATTTATTTAGTATAAAAATTGATAGATTTTTTTTAATTCGTAAAGTTTTTTAATAAAATTTTTATGTTTTAATTTATATTAAAATTTTTTTTAATAAGGCTATGAAAAAAAAATTTAACAAAATTAGCTAAATTGCATGAAAACACTTACATCTTTTCTTTTCGCTGAACTAATTAAGAAATTGTTGAACTTGTTTATTTTTGACAGAGACGGATAATATTGTACCATATGAAACTATCAAGATTTTTTCTCGATTTTAAATCTGTGATACTTTTAAATTTTTATTTTTAAAAACTTTTTCGGATCGATTTTAATGTTTTTCGCATTCCGCCTCTGGCTAAGAACCTCGTTTTCTGCAAGAACGCTTTCATAATAAAATAAAAAGAAATTTCCAAGAGCGTAATTTTAGCACTTCAACTCACTGCAAAGAACTCATTTACAAGAAATGCACACATTTACTTAATGAGTCTACCACAAAACAACATTTCACAAACTTTGCATAAAATTCTCACAAAAGTGCAATTAAAAAAATAAAATATGACGTCTTAGTTTAAAATTCGTTGAAAAACATCATTATCTCTATTTAAACAATTTAACGTGAAATTTCGAGCACAAAAGGATTTGCATGTCATTAGCACACGTCACAACTCACGTTTCAATGAGACACAAAATAAATTTTGCAATGTCGAGTATTTAGCTTCCGTTTTTGTAATCAATATCCAACAAATATTATCGTGAAAGTTTCGAATTTCACCCGTGTTTCCTGAAGCACGTTATCTATAAATTACCGTTATAATTTGCACTGAAAATTGAATAATCATTGCAAAATAGTACATAAAAAAAAGAAGCTACGACGATATTATGGTTTTATTTTGGTATAAAATGCAATTTTGTTGACATTAATGCGAGTCATATGTTACCATCGGATTTCGCATGCCTTTTTGGAAAAATAAATAAAATGAAAATTGATGATGAGCTGGATATGACAAGATAGATTCGTGGAAATTTTTTTTTTCGGAAATCGGATATGGTGATTTTTTTTTATTTCTTTGAAATGTTATCTGACACAGACTGTTTCATTGACATTTCGGAGAAAATCTTCACATTTTTTTTATCATTTGTTGAGTTATTTAGAAGAGCTTTTATAATGTCAAGTGATTTGAGGAATGATTTTAATGACCTTAAAGTATTAAGGTTGGTCAATTTTTTGAATTATTTTATTTTGTATTTTTAATTTTTTTTTTTATTTTTTTTTAATTATTTTTTTTTATTTTTTTTTATTATTTTATTCTTTATTAAATTATTTTTATTTTTTTAAATTATTTTTTTTAATTTAATTTTATTTAATTAATTTTTTTTTATAATTTTATTCTTTAAATTATTTTTATTTTTTTTAATTTTTTTTTAAATTTAATTTTATTTAATTAATTTTTTTTATTTTTTTTTATTATTTTTTTTTTATTTCTTTTCTATTAAATTTAATTAATAATTTTAATATATTTTTTAAATTAATTAAAGTTAAAAAAGAAAATAATTTATTTAATAAATTATTAAATAATTTTATTAATTAAAAAATGTTTATTTTTTTACCTTATAAATTTTTAAATTTTTTTTTCGATTTTTACAGATTTTAAAAAAACTAAAACATTATTATTATTTTTTATATTAACCTCTTAAGCTCTGCAAATGTTGTGCTTCAAGGAAAAAAAAATATATTTTTTTTAATGAGATTTTTTTTCTGCGGATTTATGTGACATTTTTTTTATTGCATCCTTAGAAAAAAAGGTAAATTCAATTAAAATCTTGTTATTATTTTCTCTCTTTTGTATCTTTTGAATAAAAAAAACTATAAATAAACTTAAATAAACAGCTGATTGTGTTTATTTCATTATAAAAAAATTAAAGAGACTATATAAAAATAATTACGTTATCCCGCAAAGTTTTTTTTGTTTGATTTTTTCTCAGAGAACATCTTATTTAATGCATTTTGCAAGGACTACCAGCATGGAAAAAGGCATTGAAGTAGTATTAAGTGTTTCATGAGAATATACTAAGAAAGAAAAATATCGCAGTCAAAGGATTTTATTATAACTCAACTCTCTGCTATTAAATTCTCGTTTCAAGAGAAAAATTCAATTCAACTGACCAGACAAATTCTCAGACAAATAAACAAATCCATGACCTCCTGTGATGAAATACAGAGAAAAAATAACTCTTATTTAAAAACTCAAAGACGGTAAGAAGCTTTCTTCGTCATGAGCACGACACAAACAAATCTTTATCTGAGGTAAATCGTATTTGTGAAAAATTTTTCTCTGCTTTAGTGTCACAACAATACAAGATAACAATGACGGAAAAAAATCACTGAAAGGCAGAAAATACAAGTAATCAGGTTCAATTCAAAAATAATCTTCTATCTATACAAAGGCAGGAAGTCATAAGATATATTTTTGCCTCATACGTATATCTTCTGTTAATCCCCAATTTTGATCCATTCGAGATATTTTCTTGACCTTTTTTTCGTTCAATTTATAGAAAAATAAACCTAATTCAGTCTTATTGCGATGTTGCTTTAAATGAGGTATTCAGGGTCGAAAAAACTTTTGACTTGATACAATCTTGAACATGAGTTAACTCAAAGTAAAATATAATATATCAAATTTTGTAAATAGTGTGAGTTTAAGCTAAAGACAAAAATTTAAAAATTCTTGAAAAATTCTTCAAAAAAAATATCCGAAGCCCCAAAAAATTTTAAAATTTCACCAAAAATTAATTTTTGTTAATTTTTTTTATTTTCAAAAATTAATGTTTAAAAATTTTCAGAAATTTTAATTTTTTTTTTAATTTTGAAAAAAAAATATATTTTTTTTAAATTTTTGAATGAAATATTATATTAGATTAGATTTTTTACATTAAAAATTACTAAAGTTGTTTTTCAAAAATTATTTTTTATGATTATTATTTTTTTTTCAACTTTATCTAAAATGCTCTTAAATCAATTTCAAATATAAAAATATCAATGTATAATTTTTTTACAAATTTCGTCATTTTGTATTTTATTTTTTTTTATTTTTTTAAATTTTATTTAATTTTTATTTAAAAAAAAATTTGGAAAAAACTATTCAGCTCCATTTGGAGTGGCATTAGTATTTTTTTTTTACTTCTTTTTGAGTTTTCTCAAGCAAAAGCATCAAGTCCCTTTTCAACCCTAAATGTATTGCAATATATCTCTTTTCTGCTCATTAATATCTGTCTGTTCTGTTTTTGATCCTTTCATAATCTAATTGTGAGTATTTTTTTTCCTATATCTCTCTCTAATTTTTTTTTCCTCGTTTGATAAAATACAGTACAGATGTTGTTACTTAATACAATTTCATTTGTAATTAAAGAGAAAAAAAAACTATACCATTGTGTTAAAGGAGATGATTGTGGATGATGGATTTGTGGATAAAAACACGTGTTATCCTTTTTGATTAAATCCTTGGAAGAAAATGTTTGTTTTGTGTCTGGATCATCTGAATAAGATAAGCTCATGATTCAAATTCAAAGCAAATAATTGCAAATAGTTTCTCTATCTGATTGAAATGTGATATAAGGCATGGAAAATAGCATTAAGTAGGATAAAATTTGTGAGTGAGTGTGAAGTTTCAGACGGTTTTTAGTCAAGTTTTGGACATTTTTTAATTTATTTGAAAAACTCGTTCACAAAATTTTATTTTTTTTTGTATTTACCGTAATGTAGATAAGTCTAAGAGAATTTATATGTCTTTTTTCTTAACTAAAATACAAGTTCTCTCAAAATTTTTTTGGTTCAAAATATTATTTTTGGAAATTTTTGAAAAATATTTTTAAAAAATTTTAACTAAAACAATTAATAATTAAATAAATAATTAATTAACTAATTAATTAAATAAAAAATTAATTGAAATTTCAACTAAAAATTGTAAAAAAATAAATTCTTTAAAAAATATTTTTAAAATATCTATAAAAAATATTTTTTATAAATATAAAAAAAAATTATTTTATAAATAAAAAAATTTTTACGAAAAAAAAATTCTTTAATATAAATATTAAATAATCGTAAAAATATTTTTTGTTTTTAATTATAAAATTTATAACTTTAAAGTAAAAAAATTGAAATTTTCTAAAATTATTTCTTTATTTTCTTTAAATATTTTTTATATAATTAAGTAGTTTACCAAAAATTAGAATTGAATAAAAAAAAAATTATTAAAAAAATTTTAAAAATGATCTCGAATTGATTTTATAAATTTTTAAAATTCAATATTACGAATTCATAATTTTACTATAATTAAATAAAATTTTTAATTATCAATATAAAAATTCATTATTTATTTTAAAAACTTAATTTGTTATTTGTAAAAAAAAAATAATAATTTTTTTTTCATTAAATTTTATCTTATCAGATATTTTTTTATTTCAATTTTTAATTTACGGTATTTATTATATTGAGTGGATATAAAAATATTACGTAGAAGGATCAAAAAATTGTTGCTTTTCAATAATTCCATAAAAAATTTTCATTGTCAATCTTTTCTTTTATAAGTTCATAAATTTAAAGTGCTTTTCTTCGAGTCATTAATTATTTCTCCAGATATCTCAGATATCAATTTTATTATTTATTACTTTTATTTTATGACTTTATTGATCAGTTTTTCCGGTAAAAAAAAAGATGTAAAAAACTTACCCGTTAAAATTTTCTCTCTCATCAAATTTCATCAGAATGTTATTTTGTTTATCAAGGTAAAACCAACTAATTTTAGCAACACGTGTTAATATAAATCATCATGCTCATTAAAATTCAAAACATCCATCATAGATATCATCTCTTGACACTTCTCTATGGCATCAATTTCGGATTATGGCTGCATCAGTTGGCAATCGTTATCTTTCGTTGCAATAATTGCATTCTCGAACCATTTTAGTTATTTTGATTTCATTAAAATTTCCAAAAACTTCTAATTTGAATTTCTCAGTAGGATCTTATCTCAAACAAATATTGGAATTATTAATTTCCAATTTGCTGATAAATTAAATATAATCCTCTGGCGAACAGACATTAGTTGTGTTTAGATTGAAATTTAATTTCCTTTTCTAGATAACGTTTAATAAAATATTTAACCAGGCGTTTCCACGAAAATTTATGTCTGGTCAATAACTTGTTAAGAGATTTTTCCGAGAAAATGTAGTATGAAGGAAAACTTTGTTTGTTTATTGTTTTTTCATAATATTTTAATCGAAAAGTTTGTTTGCAGCTTGGAGAATAATTCTTTGCTACACTTTTTATGAATGGATGTTATATAATCCATTGAATCGATATCGAAGCGTAAAATCCAGTTGCTCTGAGGTTCTTATAAGAGATTAATTTTACTCTTGAGCTTTAAGTAAAAATGGATTTCAATTTATTTTTTTTATTATTTTTTTTTTTAATTTTTTATTTGAGAGTAAATTCAAGTCGACTACAAGCGATTAAAAATTTTTCTAAATGCTGAAGTTAAAAAAATTCAATTTTTTTTTTCATTTAAATTAAAAGCTTACAAGTTTAGATCGTTAAGCCATTAAATTGCCAATTGGAATATTTGATTGAATTCTAATAATCCTCGAAATAAAATTAAAGTGAACGAAAAGTTATTGCTGGTTATAAATTTTTCATTGATTTAAAAAGTCTAAATTTTTTAAATTTGGCTGATTTCATTAGAATTTTATTAAACTTCAAACTTAAAATAAATGAAATTAATAATAATTATTATAAATAATAAAAAGTAAAATAAATATTTCATTTAATTTTTTTTTTAAATTTATTTTATTTTAATTATTTAAATAATGAATTAATTAATTAAGTTATTATTTTTAATTAATTATTTTTAAAAATATAAATAATTATTAATAAAATAATTAAAATTAATATTTAAACAATTTTTTTTAAATTAATTTTATTTTAAATTCAATTTTTTTAAAATGAATTAAAAAATTTTTAAGTTATTAATTTTTAAATATTTTTTATCAAACATTTTACGAGATATATTTTTATTTATTTTTATCTTTTATTTTTTTTAAATTTAAAAAAAATTAAATAAATTTAAATTTAAAATAAATTAAAATTTAATTAAAATTTAAATAAAAAATAAATATTCAATAATATTAAATATTCAATAATAATAATTTTAAATAATTAAAATTTAAATAAAATTTAATTTAAATTTAAAATATATTTAAATAAATTTTTTTTTAAAATAAAAAAAAAAATAAATAAATTAATAGGTAAAAAATTATATCTATAAAAAAAATAGAAATATTAAAATTCTTTAAAAATCGAAGCTTAAAATTAAACTCTTTTTAAATCACTGAGCACTAAACTTTGCATTAAATACGAAAAAGTCTCGGGGATATATTGGTATAAATATAATTTGTGATAATCCTTAGTGCTTATTTTAAACTTGGAAGAAATTTTTTCTTCTATTTTCTTTTGTTTAATGAAATTCTTCATTCTATAGATTTATGTTATCCTTGTCAATAAAAGTTATATAAGATGTAAATAAAACTTTTAACAAAATACTATCAAGGAGATAAATTTAAATACAGAAAATTGTATAAGAATTATGTCGGAAGTTGCTTTGTAGTAGATTACTTTCAAATTTGTTAAATAAATAGTTAAAGGCTGTTTTTAGTTAATTTTAGATTTACACAGATTGCAAAGTTCAAAAGTGCCCAAAGCTCTCCGATTTAAATTTCACACATGAGAGATGTTCCAACTTTCATCTTACATTAAGAAACAACTTTTTCGAACTCATTTGAATTTCGTACGCCTTTAAGTACGCAAAAACAACTTTTTAATGAAATAATTTTAATATGTGTCATCTGCAGTTTACTTTAAGAGAGAAATGTCGTCATCACTTCACACTTCCTTAATTCTATTTAAAAGCAATTGTTGTGACAAGTGATGATGATGATGATGTTCAAACAAACTTTTTGCTTGACAAGGAAATTTTTGAAGGTCATGTTCAATGTATGTTTTCCTTTGCGCAAACAAGAAAAACATTGAGAAAATATCGATAAGAGAAGCATGCCACCCACATTCGATACTCGCCGATTTTATTTGCGGAATAAATGAAATGAAACACAACAAAACTAGCGCGAAGAAATTTTTCCGGTTAACAAGTTCAGGAGAAAATCAAACGAGAATTAAGTAGTGCAGAAAATTAGTCGAAAAAACAAGAAAAAGACGCTGAAACAACAAAAAAAAATTTTTTTTCGTTATCATTGTTATCTTGATGAGGGTCAATGCCAACATCAAAATGTATGATCATTGTTGATAATGGTTCTTCTAATTTTCTCTTTATTGTTTGTTCGTCGTTGTGTCTCCAATTTTGCTTCGCCGATGAGGCAATGAAATATTCATTAATTTTTACGCAGGAACGGGCCACAAGTTTGTTTCCTTTTTTTTCGTACGGGAACTGAATCAATATTTGATAAGGACACGAAAATTTTGGATGCAGGTTAAGAAGTACTTTTTGTTGATTTTTATTATAAAATTATATCAAGGATCAAAAAAAACGTTAACTGTAGATTTCTCAATTTTTTAAATTAGGTTAAAAGTTACATCTTTAAAATATTAATATTCTAAAGGAAATTTCGAGATTATTTTTTTAAATTTATTTTTTTTTTAATTGAATTAAATTTTTTATTTTATTAAATTTTTATTTAATTTATTTTAAAAATTTTTAAAGGTTTTAAATATTTTAATTTTTGTTTTATTTTATTTTTTTATATTTTCTAATTATTATTTTATTTAAAAAAAAAATAAAATAGGTATTTAAGAACTTTAAAAATATTTATAATAAATTAAATAAAAATATAATTGAATAAAAAATTTAATAAAATTAAAAAAATATTCAAATAAAAAAATAATCTTGAAATTTCCCTTACATTTTTTTATTTTTAAAATTTATTCAAAAATTAAAAAAAAATAAAACAAAAAAAAATTGAAAATTAAAAGTCAAACAAAAAAAATATATATTCATACTTGCCCATTCAATAAAATAGAAGAAAAAAAATATTCAACAGATATTTTGGTAATTGGACCATTTCTTCATATTTCACTTTTCCAATTATTTTTTATTATTCAGTTAATAAAAAAAATCCGATTGTCTTTATAGAATTTTATTCATACTTTGATTATTGAAGAATATTCTTTGAGCATTTTAAATAATAAAAAAAAATATTTAAAAAAATTAATAAAATAAAAAAAAATATTTTTTATAAAATTTTTTTTTAAATAAATTATAAACAAAAAATGAGCATTTTTAATTCAAAAAAATTTTTTTTAACGTTCATTGACTTGAAAAAAATAAATAATAAAAAAAAAATTAAATATTTGTTCCTGACTTACCTTGTAAAAAACCGGTTGTTTTCAAATAATTAGAATAAAATAAAAAACCGCGACGGAAAAAATCCTTATGCAAATTTATTGACGACCCAAAGAACGACGAATTAGAATTAATTAAAATTGATTGGTTTTTTTCCTTTTTCCAAGTACTTTTTTTTCTTTATTTTAAAAAGACGTTTTTCATTATACTTAATGAATAATAATAAAATTAATAAATTAATTTATCAAATTACTTCTTTTTCTCACTATATATCTAATAATTGAACTTATTTTTCTATATTTACTCCTTTTTTTTTTACAAAAAACCATAAAATCGAACAAGTTTTCTTTCAAACTTTTTTTTTTGTTTGAAAGAAATAAATTGAATGAAAAATTTTATTTTATTTATAAGGAAAAATATTTCTTGTTTTGTACGATTTCTCTTACTTTTTTTTCTATTATTTCGAGACGGATTGCTTTTCAATTTAATTTTTTTCACTTTTTCACATTTTAAGTTGTCGGAACAGGTGTTGATGCATTTTGACGTCGTTGTCGCGCTCCTCTGCCAGTTACCAGATAAGACAAATCCACAGCTGGCAATGCCTTTGCACTTTGAACACGTACCATCGTTGTCATGAGACGCGCTAAGACATCTTCGAGTCGACCACGTTTCTCGCTTGCCGTCTATAAGTGAAGAATTACGAAGAAAAAAAAATTATTAATTTATTCTTTTAGCAGCTTTTTTTTGCTCTTGTTAGCCGAAGGAGACACTTGAATACCTAATTTAGTTAATTCGAGTGATGGAGAGAGGGAATTGCCATTGTCATTGTTCGAAAAAAATTGAAATTCAAAGAAAAAAAATTAATTTAAATGAAAATCGTGTAGAACTTTTTTGTTGCGGGAATTTATCTTTAATTTTTGGGATCATGGAAAGTTCGAAGAATGTCAATTATGATCGTTAATTTATTCTTTTCAGAAGTGATTTAGAAGCGTTTTACGAATAATTGAATTAATTTGGTGAAATTTTCGTCTTTGCTGCAGGTAAAAATTCCCAAGGTTAATTTTCATGCACTATGACTTCTAAGTTTCTGCTTTAATGATATTCTGCGTAATTATTTCAATTATTATGTTTATGCAAAGGATAATGAGACAGGCGGCATATGATGTTCGTTGTCTAGTTTCTAGATTTCTAAGTAGATAGTTATCTACAAAATTTTCGTTATTTATCCCTTTCGTGGTTTTTATCAAAATATATTTAATATTTTCAAGTTTCATTTAAAATTTTAAGGTAAAAAAATAAAAATTATTTTTAAAAATTAAAATATTAATTTAAATAAATAATTTTTAAATTTTTTTTTATATAAAAATTAATTTTATTTATTTTTTTAAAAAAATTTTAAATTTTAAAATTTTTAAAAATAATTAATTAAATAAAATTTTAATTGATTTAATTTTTTAATTTAATTTAAAAAAAAATTAAATTTTTAAAAATAATAAAATTAGTAAAATTTTTAAATTAATATTTATTAATATTAATTAATTAATTTTTAATTATTTTTTTAATTTAATAATTTTAATAAAATTTAAAAATTTTTTCAATTAAAAATTTACTAAAAAAAATAAAATAATTTAAATTATTTTTTTTTTAAATTTTAAAAGAAAATAAAAGTGTAAGAAATTTTGAAATAAAAAAAAATAAGATTTTGAGAAGATAAAAAAATTTTTTTGAAATAATTTAAAAAAAAATTATTAAAACTTTCAATTTAATCTAAAAGTAAATTAAAAAATTAATTTAATTTATTTTTACTGAAATTTAAATTTTTCTCTAAAAATAAAAGTAACTTTTTTTTATTATCAAAAAAAAAAAAAATAAGTAAAAAAATAAATTAAATTTTCCAAAAATTGGAACACGGCGAAAGGGATACAACTTCTCCGAAATAATAATCTTGCAAACAAAAGACGCGCTCTCTCGAGTTCATTGGCATCAAATCTATTTATTCGCACAGCTAGATAAACAAATTGCCTCTCTTGTTCTTTTGAAGCCTGCCTACGTGATAAACTGGATCAAAAAGAGGTCAATGGTCTCTCTCTCGTTCGAAGATTGCAGAATAAAAATGACACAAAATATCCATAAATAAGGATCCAATTCATCGACATTCGGTTTTTGATCCCACACAAACATGAAAAAGGTGAAAAGTGATGAATATTCATTCATTTTCTCAATAAAAAAAGGGCAGACTAAGAAAATATGTTGAATGAAGGAAATTGCATGAAACACGCGGCTGACAAGATTTAGTAGTGAATTTATGGTTCGTTTGAAGTTTTTTTTTTCGGTGTCTGGAGCGCGATAAAGAACATGATTTTTTAATAAAAAAAAAATAAGGGAAAACAGGAACGACAACGAACACATTAAATTATTCATGCGGAGAAATTACTTACTTTAGGCGGTTGTGCCATCAACTGCATGATGGGTGAGGATTTTCGCGGAATCTGCTGAACTTCCTCGTGCTTCGTTTTGCGTTTCTTCTCCTTTGGCAAGATAATGTCTTTTACGTCATGCGGCTGGAAAATTGAAAAGAAAAGGAAAAAATTAAAATGAACCCTTTTAAATATAAAATAACAAAAAATAAAGGGAATTGAGATAGGAACTAATTGATTTTGGGTGTTTCTTCATGAGGAATTTAAGTCAAAAATGATGTAAGTCTAAGATTAAAAATAAATGGAAGTTTTCATGAAACAAAAAAAAAGAGCGCATTTTGATTAATTTTCTATATTATTATTTTTTTTGGTTTGAAAAATAAATTAAAAATTTTATACACGTAGAAATTTTTTATTTTTTCAAAATTTTTTTTTTAATTTTTTTTATCTTGAATTTTTAATTTTATTTTGAAAATAAAAAAAAAATAATTATTTTTAAAAATTCTCGAAATATTAAAAAAAAAAATAATTTTAATTAATTAATTTAAATTAATTTTATTTTGAAAATAAAAAACAATAATTTTTAAAAATTCTCGAAATATTAAAAAAAATTAATTAAAATATTTAAGAGTAATTAAATTAAGTTAAATTTTATATTTTTATTAAATACTTTTTAAAAATTTTTTTAATAGAATCTTTAGAGAATTTTTAAAGATTTTGTATTAATGTTCAATAATTTTTTTTATATTTTTTGGGTTTAAAATTTCTCTTAATTTGAATTAAAATTTTTAATTTTTTTTTAATTAAATAATTTTTTTAAAATTATTTTTTCTGATTTCAAATCATTTAATTGTTGGTACGATATTTTTATAAAAAAAAATATTTTATAAATATTTTATGTTATTATTTTTTTCAAAATCGATTCAAAATTTTTTTATTGAAATATTTTTTTAATAAGCTATTAATAATTAATTTAAAAATATTAATAATTAAAATAAATAATTTGAAAAAATAAAATAAAAAAATTATTTAATAAAAAATTAAATTTTCTAAATATTGACTTGTAATTGTTTTTTTTTTCAATATTTTTAAGAGATTTTAAAAAAATAATTTAATTTTTTTTATGAGAATTTAAAAAAAAAATCTCTCAAAATTAATTTAAAAGACATCAAAACGTACAAAACCCCAATTTTCATTAAAAATATTCAAAATGCTTTTAAAAAAGGTCTTCTCCAAGATTAAATATCCCCAAAAAATACACAAAAAACTACTCACCGCAAACGTTTTTGCAATTTTCAGTTTCTCCTCGAACGGCGTAAACGCATAACTTCTCGTGCAAACGGGATACTGATGTTTCGGTATTTTCGCGAACGTACTGGCACTCTTGTCAACCCGCATCTCACAAATGTACACATGTTGCTCGGCACTTTCCACGGGCCTTCCTTTGCAAAAAGTCGTCGGATCGAGAACCCAGCATCGTCCCATCACGAGATCAATGGGCACAACCTCATAAAGTGGCGATCTGAGAATTTCACAGGGATAAAATTTCCGCGTTGGCTCATGGAACGTTTCGTGCGGCCTGAGATAATGATGCCCGTACACAAAACGCTTTCCCTCCGCATCTTTCCAAAGTCTTTCCACGCGAAAAATGTCACATTGGCAGAAATCGATGTCACCAATTGTGCGATAATTGTGTTTCCGCACCGGAGCATCGGGATTTTCCTTATCCGGAGACATGGGGATGTCGCGTAAAACGTAAACTGTGTCTCCCTGTCGTATCTGGAGATCGTCCCGCATCAACGACAAATAATACTGATGTCCATCCTCGTTGTGTTCGTTGAGCGTAATCTCATAATCGACCTTTTTTGTCGTGTCACATCGCTCACAGAGGTAATTTTCCGCTTCGGGATCCGCTCGAGTGCATTCAATGTGCTGCCAAACGTTGCATTTCGAACATTGGATCATCAGACCTTCGTCTTTGTACAAACCGCAAATGCACTGAATGACATCTTCTGACTCAACTTTGGGTCTTTTGCCTTTAAGAGGGATGATTTTAGGCAATCCCTTGAGAAATTCATCCAAAAGTTGCTTATCGCCGAGAATAATATCCAATTTTTCTGCCGCTTTATCCTTGATCGACAGATAAAACTCCATTAATTTATGCGCTGCAGCGCCCTCTGGCGACGAGATCCCGTAAAAAATGATCGCATTGTTGAACATGCGTTTTACGTCTTCATCAAAAAGGCGGGGGTTGTTGTAAAGTCCCTTTTCGACGTTGTGTTCGATGATATTCAGATCCAACGGGTTCAAAATCCTTTCGTAATACAACGGAAGTTTTTTCTTATTTGGCAGGGAGATCTTCGAAATCAATGTTTGGGCGTCATTTTCGTTCTCCTTGAACGAATGGATGTCATCACAAACACTCCGGAGCACCACAGCGACTCTCGCGGACTTTTCCAGCTCTGGATTATCCTCAAAAATAGCCAAACCACGTGTTCGGATGTTACGCGGAGCTCGAACTGCTGCCATCGGTACCGACAATGAAGTTGTCGACTTCGAAACGGGCGTTGTGGGGTCCTTGCCGTTTACTGTAGGAGCATTTGGCGTCGTTACAGGACACAAGGGACGTTCGTTGTTCCTCCGGACCTTCCGCAAGTTCCTCATGAGGAAGCAATGATGCTCAGCAATTACCAATTTCTCATGTTCTGTGGGCGGAACGAAGGCGGGAAGCAAAGATCCGTACTTGATTGGTATCAAAGGTTGATTTTTCTTCGCTTTTTGTTTGCGAGATCGTTTTTTGTCTTCTTCCAAAGCGGGTTTGACTCTTTGGGATTTGCCTCCAATCACGCCGCGACATTCTTTCGAGCCACATTTGCATTCTTGACCTTCTGCGGGGTTAAAAAGCGCGAAATTATAGTCGTAAGTGAGTTCCTCGAGTGGATCTATGTCACGTAACGCGAAAAGACACATACGGGAGAGTCCATTAACCGACCATTTTTGCATCTCGCAATTTGGCGCGCACGAGTGATTCACAAAACGACAATCGCTGCCCATCCGATGCCCATCAATGACGAGTCCCTTGTCCAAATTCAAGCAGTAATGATGTTGATCGTTCACGTAAACGGTCTGCATGCGATCCTTAAACTCCTTTTCCGTGACAACTTCGCCGCAATACTCCGAGATAAATGTCCCTTTTCTTATCGGAAGTTTGCATCTGACCCCAAAACCTTTGCTGCTCGTCATAAACTTCTCGAGTCCGGGAGCGTTTTCATGCTTTTGTATCTTCGTGTTCTGACATTTGTCGCCACTGGGACACGTTTCGACGCTACATTCCGTGTAAACGAGGCGATTTAAGCAATTTTCCGCACAATCGTAACCCGGCTTGCAACTGCAAACTTGCTGATCGTTCGGGCGAATGGGCGTGGGACGAACATCCGGTGCATATATGTTCACACGGAGCTTCCGGAAATGCCAACTTGCGATATTTCCGGCGAGCTTTCCAGCTTTTGTGGCCATAAAAAGGTCGTATGGGAGTTGGAAGTCACTTTCCGTGTGACGGAAGTATCGTTCGCAGTACGGCGGAGGCGGAAGACTTACAGAAACCTCGCTTAAATTGACATTTTTTGCATTTGAGGTGCGAGATTTCGGGTCTTCTTTGAAATAATCCGAGAAAAGACCCGCTATTAAGTATTTTTTCTTGCCTTTGCGCTCTTTTTCGGCAGGAACTTCAGTTGGGAAGAAAATTTCCACGCCAGATTGGTATGGCAAGGGGTCATGTTCGAGCTCGTCAACTTCAGGCATGGGTTTTAAGGGTAAATTTGACGCTTCAGGAGTCGACAATGAAGGCGATGGATGTTCAACAGTCGTTTCCTCGACTTTTAATGACTTTTTCTTGCGTTGTAACTTCTTCGCCGGTATCAAAAGTTCCAAATCGCCGTGATCTTCGATGATTGGAGGACTTTCTGCGGGTACTTCTTTCGTTTCTTTCGATTTTTTGTCTGAAATTTTCGTTTTCGGCTCTTTTTTGTTCGCCAAACTCGTTCTTTTTGATGTTTCCTTGTGACTTTCCTTTGATTTTTTCGTTAAAACTTGATCTTCTTCCGCTGAAAATGTTCGCGCCACAGTTTTTGCTCGTTTATGACGTGGTTGAGCCTCTTCTTTGTCGGGGGATAATTGACGAACGACACTTTTGGCACGAGATCGCATCCGAGATTGCAAAATATTTTCCTGCATCAACTTGGCGGGTTGCATTCCGATGTAACGAACCACTGATTTCGATCTTTCCTGATGTTTACGCTTGAAGGTCAAATCAAGGTCACGCTTTATTTCGTCAGTTTCGGCATCTTTTCCGAGCAATCCTCGTCCCACGCTTTTGGCGCGAGGTCTGTGGATGATTTCCGTGTCTTTTTTGCTGCTGCTTGGCACGAAACTCGAGTCGTCGAGCGATTTTAACTTGACGACGGCGAATTTTTGGTTAAATTCGCGCGTAAGTTTCTCTAATCGCGTGATTTGGTCCAAATTTTTCACGGGAGTCGATGGTAAAGAATGAGATTTCTCGTGATTTTTCGATTTTTCTTTCGATAATTCGAGATCGGAGCGTCTTGTGAGTTGTCGTCCTCGAGATTTTTGAGGAGTGACAGATTTTAACTCGATTGTGCCTTTTTCTGGTATCCGCAAACCCGGCAAACGTTCAATGCTGACAGTTAATTTGTCTTTTTCTTTGATGGCATCTTCAATTGAAGGACGTTTGCTGGGCGTTGATTTGCTTTTCGTGCCAGCGGATGAGGAACAAGGCACTTCTTTGTTGCGTTTCACTTTTTCCACGTCGTCATTTTCTTTGTTTTTGCTGTTTTTCGTGAGATTTATCAGAGGTTCGCTGTCGGAAGATTTGTCACGCGGCGTTTTTGGTCCATTTTTCACTTTTTTACTTGGCGCTGCGTCGGGTGAGGTTTCCTCGCGTTCGCGTTTTCCTTTCTTTTCGCCTTTTTTGGATGTCAAAGATTTATTTTTGTCTTGCAACGGTTTTTCGCGTGTTCGTAATGATCGCGATGGCGAAACGTCGTCCTCCAACAACGAATTTCGGTTGCGTTCGATGAATTTTTTCGTGTCTTCGCCTTCGACGGGGACGCGATCGCATATTTTTTGACGATTTTCTCCCGAATCTTCGACTTTTACGAGTTTTTTCTTCTTTTTCGAAGGGAATCCCGTGCGATTTATTGCCTTGCGACGCTTTTTCTTCAACAGTAAATGACCTCCGGTGATGCTTAAGAGTTTTTCAACAACTTTTTCGGCTGCTTTGTTCGTGTTTCCTTTCTTGCCTTTGTTTTCGGGACTAAACTCGGATTTTCCCGCAAAGTTGATTGTCGAAACAGGAATTTGGAGTTCAAGATCAAAGCTCGGCTCGAAAACGCCTGGCGGAATATTTGATGAATTTTTGTTGAGTTTTGATGTTTGGTCTTGCTTCGATTTGGTCTTTGATGGCACTGAAAAAAAATAAAAAAAAAAAATTATTTAATTTATATTTTAATTATGAAAAAATGAAGGAAAATAAATTTATAAATTAAAAAAAAATGAAAATTTAATTTAAAAAAATATAAAATTATAAAATATAAATATAAAAATAAATATAAAATATAAAAATTGTTTAATTGTTTATGTTTTTTAAAATAAAAATAAATAAATTATTTTTTTCAATCTTAAAATGTTTTAAATGAAAGTGAAATAAAAATTAAAATAAAAATTATTATAAGAATTAAATTTTTTTTATTTAATTTTTATATTAAAATTAAATTAAAAATTAAATAAAATAAAAATAAAAAAAAACTATTCAAAAAATAAAAAATAATAATACATAAAAATAGAGTTTAAAATATTTTCGAAAAAAAGTAATTTTAATAAATTTTTTTTATCGTGGTTAACATTTTTTATTTATTAAAAATTTATTTAAGATGACAAAAAAATTTAATTAAAATTGATTGAAAAATTCAAGGAATAAAAATAAAATAAATAATTTCAGATATTTTTTTACTTTGCATTAATTAATATTAATCTTTCATTTTAAAATGATAAAAATTAATTAATTAAATAAATAAAAAAAAAAATATTTTATATTATAATTAAATAAAATTTTTAAAATAAAAAATAAATAAAATTCCTTAATTCATTTATTAAAAATTTCAGAAAAAAATGTAAAATATTTTTTTTTATTAATTTTTTTGTAAATTTAATTTAAATATTTTTTAATAATTAAATGAACGCAAAATTTAAGAATTAAAAAAAAAATTTAATAATATTTTTAAAATTTTAAAAAATAAAAAATTTTTGAAATATTAAAAAATTAATATTTTTAAACTTAAAAAAAAATTAAAAACAAATTATTTAACTTTTTTAAGTAAAATTTTTGTTGTTTTTTTATTTAATTTTATTTTAAAAATTGTCAAAAACTCACCTGAAATCTTCGTCGAACCCTTCTCATGTCCCAATTTTTTATTCCCCTTCGTAAGAGATTCTTGTTTTCCTTTCTTGCCAACACTCGTTTTATCACTCGCACTTCCATTTTCCGCTGACGACTTAAAATTCGACGGATCAGATCTAAG
Source organism: Culicoides brevitarsis (assembly GCF_036172545.1). Classification (NCBI taxonomy): domain Eukaryota; kingdom Metazoa; phylum Arthropoda; class Insecta; order Diptera; family Ceratopogonidae; genus Culicoides; species Culicoides brevitarsis. The sequence goes on along the minus strand of NC_087085.1, from coordinate 37,930,660 downwards.
TTTCTTCGTCACTCCCTTCGAATCGGGACTCAAAAGTGCTGCACTTGCCTTTTTCGCTGCCCCATTTTCCGTCGGCGATATTTTAGTCGCGGCATTATTTCGTTTCTTCCCGCTTTCCGATGCTTTTGTATCAACACTCAATGGAGCAGTGACATTTTCTTGCGTTGTCTTCAGCAAATGTCTCTTTTTCGGGCTCACATTTTTACTTGAATCCTTATTTTTGGGCGACGAACTCCCGTATTTCGAGATACACGATTCGATTGCTTCTTCGTAATGCGCTCGAAGTCGTTCGAAATCTTTTTTGTCATGAGTTTTGCGTTTTTGTTCGGCTCCCGAGACTTCGTCGTCGTCGCTGATTTCGCCGCCACGTTCTCCGTTAGCTAAAAGATAATGTCGTTTCTTTAACGGAAGTTTATGATCATCCGGGCTTTGCGTTAATGTTTGTGCAGATTTTTTATTTCGACGTTTTGTTGCCGGAGTACTTGTTGTTACTGCCGAAGATTCCGCGTTATCGCTCGTTTTTCGCTTTTTGGGTCCTCTTTTGTTGCCCACAGCACTTCCCTTGCCTCCAACAGTCTTTTCCGCATTTTTCTCTCCGTAAATTTTGCAAAGCGCCTTGAACGAATCGCTCAGTTGATCGATTTCGAGCAAGATTTTCGCATCATTGACTTTTCCGCCGCCCGGTAGGGAGCTTCGTGACTTGTATTTCGAGCCTCGTCGTCGCCCGCGTCGCTTAAAATGACTCCGAGACGAACGACTACTGCACCGACTCATCGTTGACATGCGTCGATGTCGTCGGGAAGCACTTGTACGACGACTTTTCATCGATCGACCATCGATACTTTTCGAACGAACACTCATGGCGGGCTTAATTGATGGCGATTCGTTCCCTTCCTCATCCGGATGACGAACTCTTTGTGTCACACGTTCACACAAGTTCTCGAGAATATCTTTGGTGCTGGATTTTCGTTGTTTCGCCGCATGTTCCTCGACATTGGCGCGTGAAAGTGTCGGTAATTTGGGCGCTGCGCTCTTTTGAAGCGTCAATTTCTTCCCAAAAGCCGATGCTTGACCCAATTTCGGGGGCGGTACTTGAATAGAAGCCCCAAATTTAGGCTTTGATGCTGCCATGAGACTACTGAACTTCGTCAATGTCAATTTTTGTTCGACTTTTTTCGGTAAAAGAGGCGGCGGAGTCTTTCCCCTTGTCGATGGGATCGATTCGCGACTGCTGCTTGTGTTACTGCTCGTTCCTAGCGTTAAAGCTCCCAATTGTAAGATGTCACTTAGCTCGTCGATGGCACTTTTTGATCCATTTCCGATCTTTTTTCGACGTTTACGTCGGACTTTCTTCCGATGTCGGATGCTGCAGTCACTGCGATACCCGCAACTCTTCGCCCTGCTACTGAAATCCGTGCGATATCCGCTTCTCCCGCGACTTTTTACACTGTGATCCGATTTATAGCCCGATAAACTGCGTTTTCCGCGACTTCCGTAATAATCACTCACATATCCGCTATTCGCCGCGAGTCGTTTACTGCAACAAATCGAGTGCCCGCCATCAGATTTGTATCCATCCAAGCAGGGTTCACGAAATTTCTTGTTTAAATCGATTTTTTTCCACATCGGATCGAGTGCTTCGTCTTTGCTGAGTGGCTTGTGTGACGACGAACGATCTTTGTTGCTGGATTTTTTGCGTCGCGGCGGATACAAGACACGTTCCATGGGATAACTGCTGGCAAGACTGCTGTATTTCGGTGTTTCGGGCTTCTTATTCGGCTTTTTTGTACTTTCCGCTTTGGCTATTTGTGCTTTCGACAAGTTTCCGTTTCTTGGGGATGGCGCCGGGCTTACTGTTGATAAAATTCCCGAGTCAGGAGACTCGCTGACAAGCCCGTTCGTGAGATTCGACGTCGATGGCAAGGGATTTTGGCGCGGAGGGCGTCCCCGTTTACGCGGAAGGGGCGCATTTTGTGTTTGCGGAGCACTTTTCGCGCCATTTTTGGTGTCATTTGTGCCAGAAGTGGTCGTTGTCGATGCTGAAGTCGTTCCGTTGCCCAACATTTGCGTTTTTGCGACAAAATCTTGCAATAAACTTGAGTTGTATTGCACGCGGGGGACAGCACGAGCACTATCTGCATCCGATTCGCTCTCGACACGACGAATTAGAGCCGCAATTGCAGGTAATTCCATATCGCTCGACGAATCTTCGGCATTATTTGTCAGAGATCGCGATGCTAAGCTACCCGAAAAGGTGTCCGTTGATGGCAAGATGGCATTTAAGTCGTCAGCGTTGATTTCTTGGAGCGATTTTTCGTCGTCGTCGGATGTGTTGCTGTTGCTGCTCGAATCGCTCGCTTCTCCGCTGCTTGTTGAACCTCCTCGACTCGCCTGAAATGAAAGAAAACAAGAAAAATCATTAATATTAATGCTTTTTTGTGAATGACAAGAAACAGGCTTCGCGTCAGTTGCGATCATGAGAAGAATATTCAATGAGATTAATGATAAAAATTGCAAACTGGTTGCAATTAAATGGATTTTTATCGCATCGTTGCGTTTTGTATGGAAGGACCACAGACCATTTTTCATTTGAATTTTTTGTGGTTCGCCAATTCGAGACTTAATTAAACGAAATTTCGTACTTTATTAACTTATTTCATTTTTTAATGAAATTTTTGCACACATCGAGTGTCAATATTGGAAATTTTTCATTTATTCCGCTATTTAATTGGATTTATTATTTACCACGCACTTCAGTAAGAAAAATTGATGGAGTGCAAAAAAATTAATTTCTGAAAACGGAGAAATTTTATCAACATTTTTTGTATTTTTAAAGTATAATTTTCGTATTTTTATGACATTTTTAAATTATTTTTTAAAATTTAAATTAAATTATTAATTAAATATTTAATAATTAAATAAATTAAATTAAATAAATTATTTAAATATTTAATCTTAAATTAATTTTTATTTTTAAAAATTACCAAAATTAAAAAAAATATTTTTTTTTTTACGAAATATTTTTTTTTAAATTTTTATAAAATAAAATATTTAAATTTCGTAATAAAAAAATTTTTTGAAAAAAAATTTTTGGTCACGTATTTTAAAAAATGTTTAAATTTTTTAAAATTATTTTTTAAGCAAATTTTTTTTTTTAAATTAAAATAAATTTTTTGAAAAAAAAATTTCAAAAAATTCAAAAATATTTGTAAATTTAATTTTTTTTTAAATATTTTTTTTATTAAAAAATTTTAAAAAAAATTAAAAAATTAAATTTTGAAAAAAAAAATTTTAAATCAATTTAAATTTATTTTTAAAAATTAATTTTAAATTTTTTTTTTGGGCAAAAATGTATTTTTTTTTAAAAAAATTTTTTTAAATAAAAAATAAGACCTTAAAATTTAAATTAATAAAATATTATTTTATTTTTAATTAAATTAAATTAAATTAAATTAAAAAATTAAAAATATAATGAAAAAAAAATTGAAAAATATTTAAATATTATTTTCATTAAAAAAATTAAAAGAGCAATTTGATAAATATTTGCTCAAAAAAAAAAATTTGAAAAAAGAAAAATTATATTAAAAATAAAAAAAAAAATATTTTAAAATTAATGAAATGAAAAAAATATAGGTATGAATTTAAAAAAATATTTATTTTAATGTAATTTTTCATAATGAAAAATAAATTGAGCAATTTTATAGTTAAATATTTGCAAAAAAAAAAATTGACAATGATGTTAATTAATTTTCACTGCAACAATTTTTAATTACATTCTGTAAAAGCAAATATTTTTTTTAATAATGTAAAACATGAGATGGAATTGTCCCTTTGACTAATTAAAAATGGATATGAGTCAATATCCTCTTGTCTGTTAATGTCTGAGTAGATTTCCGAGAATTTATTTCCTCTTTTCAGTTTACTTCAGAACTTCATTCAACATGGACAAGTCAGAATTTGAAAAGTCATTCAATAAATTTCATTTTAAAGTTCTCAAGGTAAGATTTGAAAACAATAAAAATTAAATTTTCCTTAAAATTTTAATTTTCAGCAAATTATATCGAGATCTAATTCAAGCAAGAACGTTATTTGGTCCCCATTCACTCTACATTTGGCTCTGACAAAACTTTATCTCTGTTCTGACGATAAAACGTCTTTTGAACTCGCTGCTTTGTTACATTACGACGTGAACTTATCGAAACGAGATCCCGCAAGAAACGTTCGAAATCTGTTAAAAGCTCTTTCAGACGATCCCTATCCTTGCTTCTCCGAAAAACTTTTGATCGATCAAAGCTTTTCTTTAAACGACGACATAAACCCTCGTCTCGAGAAGTATTTTGGGCATGGAGCGGGCATCCATAAAGTTCAATTTGTGAAACAAGAAAAAACGCGAAGAAAAATAAATGCATTGGTCGAAACAGATACCTTTCACGCCGTTCAGTCTGTCGTACAAGATGACTTTGCAGCAGCCAGTTCCGCCGTCATGCTTCAAGTAATGTTCGTTAAAGCAAATTGGGAGAAGGGATTCAACAAGGAGGATGTTGTCATGCATCCGTTCTACATTAACGACAAGGAAATGAGTAATGTTGAAATGATGTTTGCACGGGTACGCATAACCTGTTGAAATATTCACGACGGGGGGATTTTAATTTTTAATTGCAGAACGAATTCAAATACGCGAAAATGAAGGAATGGAAATGTGCTGCACTGGAAATGTTTTTTCATAAATCCGAATTGAGCTTTATTATTCTATTGCCTGACTCAAAAACAGGATTATCGAATGTTGAGAGTAAAATCTGTGGAAAAGCTCATGAAAAAGTATTCCAAAAACTCGATGAAAGCTTTGTAAGTAAAGGAGTTAATGTTGCAATTCCTAAACTCATCCTCGAAATGGATCTTCTTGATATGGATTCGAACTTGAAAAAGGTAAATTTCCTCTAATTCAAATCATTTCCTTAAAATTTCCATTCACAGTGCAACCTTTCCTCGTTATTCGACGCGAAAAAGTGCGATTTATCTGATGCTGTTTCCGATCCGTTTTGTATTTCAAAAATTATCCATAAAACAATCATCAAATTTCAAACTCATGGACCATCAGTTCCTGCTAATCCCATGTTATTCGATAGCAAAACGCCAAATTTCATGGTTGATCATCCTTTCATGTTCTTTGTGAGACTCAAAAATTCGTCAGTTTGTCTCGTTTCTGGAAGCATTCGTAAAATTGAAAGTCCTCCGCTTCCTCCTGCCAATCCAATGATGGGTCCTCCTCAATTGGGCGCTCCGCCGATGATGCCTCCAATGATGGGAGGAGGACCTTACGTGTCAATGATGCCTCCGCCAAATGCTTTTATGGGCATGCCACCAATGTAGAAACCACAAAAATCTCAAAAATTATGTAATGAAATATAACGAAGAAGGAGAAGAATAAACAAAAGTGTTGAAACCACAAAGTATGCAAATATTTGTAAGTAGCAAAGAATGTTTATGGATTTTTTTCTGCGGTAAACGACAACGACACAAGTAGTCCTTTAGATTGTTAAGAATCTCCCCCAAACCCATTCACAAAAATGTCTAAAAACTTTAAAGTATCGAACAGCCAATTAAAGTCCATGTTGTTAGCAAAAATCGAATCACCCGGTTGGGAAGTGACTGCATTTTAAAAGTGTGTAGTTATATAGTGAACGGATACGCGACATGTGTGTTGTTAAGGTTGGAGGAATTCTCGTTTGTGATGTTTTTTTCGAAGGATTAAGGAGAAAATTTGTTCAGTTTCGGTTTGATAGCTCAACGTTAGTTTAGATTTAGCGGATAAGCTTCTCATATCAAAACTCAGTAGTTAGACACTTCCAGTTAGATCCATTGTGCAACAATATTTAATGGTTAGAAGTAGATTTTTTGCTGCTTTGCGATAATATCAAACTATTAAACGAGATTCTTTGCCAAATACTGAGTAATTCTTTTTGCTGCAACATTTTTTTATGCATTAATGTATTGATTTCCATGCGTCAATATTCTAAGAGCTCTGTTTTGTACTTTTTGTAGTGATGCGATATCTTCTTTTTTGTTCAGATACAATATTGAACTGCAGTAATCTATATGAGTCCCAAAGCGGCATTCTTTTGTGAATTATTTCGTTTTCAGGATGCCTTTTATGAATGGAGTCAGAAAAGTTTTTCATGATTTTGAGTCTCGAACCGACGAACTTATATTTAGCTTTTAATGTTGACAAAGGCTTCATCGGCTTGAAGTATAATACGTCACTCCAATTACGTTTTTCATCAAAAAGAATGCTCCGTGGCTATAATTGGTATCGTTGGACTCGTTAGGTCCTAAGCTTTCAAAAAAAATCTGATTTCAAAGTTTTTCAGCCAGCTTCACAAGAATTATGGTTAAAAATGTCGTATTTTCATTCAAATTTTGTCCTTTTATCCTTCAAAACTTTGAGTCGAATAATAAATTTTCCTAAAATTGACTTAAAAAATTTAAAAAATTATAATTTTTAAGATTTTTTTCACCGAAAAAAAATATCAAAGATGAAAACTTCCACAAACACTCCTTCAACCTTAATTAATTTACCTACTTTTTGTTTTTGCACACAATCTGCACGTAAAATGCACTCCATACGTCACACACACATGTATGCATGCACGTTTTTACCTGTTTTTATTTGCGAACAGGATTTCGCGTATCGCGTATGTTCATATATGCATTTGCATCTTTTTTACGTTCATTTTTTTTCGTCGCAACTTCAACTTTTTTTTCATCTATCCGATTATGCGAGAAAATGTCGATGTTTCGAGGATCAATACAAAAAAAAGTTTTTGGCTTCGATTTTTACTCACATTTTTGTTGCTGCCACTGTGCACGGAGCTGGATTTGCGTTTGTTATTTTGCACGGCACGCGTCGAGCTGGCATTCGATTCGTCGCTATCACAGTCGGTACAGTACGAACTTTCGCTGTCTGTGTCGGATTTGTCATGAGTCACAGGCTTGTTGTGAGGGATTAACTTTTTTGTCGGCAAGCGTCTTTTCTCCTGTGTCGGCTGTTGCCCATTGAGTTGCTCATGACTTCCGCTCATCGAGGGTTGGGGGGTTCCTGTACGCGGAAAGGCGATTTTCATCTTTAAGCCCGAACTGAAATTTGAAAAGAAATATTTTAGTTAAGTTTTTGTGGAAATTTTTTAAAAAATTACCTCGTAACGCTGAATTGCGGCATCTTTGTCGGCGAATCTTGAACACTCGACTTCTTTTTCGAGGATACCGTCGATGTGTCGCTGTCGGAAGACGATCCCGAGTCATCACTCCCGCTCGAGCTGCTGCTAGACGACGAAGACAGCGCCGATTTTGTCATTGGCTCGGCTTTTTGCTTTGTCGGGATGTTATTTGATGTCTTGTAGCTACTGCTGGACATTGCTGAAAAACACAAAAAGAAACAAAATTAGTGTCCTGTCGCACAAAGGAAGAAGGATTTAAAGGTCATCGACCCAAATTCAACCCTTTTTTGTTTGTCGATTTATTGAGCGGGAATTTCGCCGTCGGAACTCATTTGCAGCTTTTAGAAGCATTTTTCCGTTCAGACGAAGCAAAATTTCCCGGTTCAAATGGAAATTTGACGCGCATTAATTACCGTCTCAGTTAATTGATCGAAAATTTTATCACCAGTTGATGCGTTTTTTGTTGTATTAGCAAAACTTTATGTCGCACAATTTTTAATTATTCCGTTTGGCGGCGTTTTTCTTGTGTTTTCACACTTTTTGGACTGCTTCGTGTGTGCGGTAGTCCTGGAACGTCGGATTTGGCGACAATTTATGCCATTTTTCGCACTTTTTCCACGAAAAATACGGAAAATTGTGGTCCTTTTTGCTGTTGTAAATAAATATGCTGTGTAAAAATATCAACATATCACTTTCATTCGTCTCACGGTTGTGCTGTGATCCAACGAACAACATACTCAAAGCATGGGTTATGATCGCTGGAACACAGTACCCATTGGGATTTGAGACGAATGAAATTGATAAGATCCAATGAACAAGTCACATTTTGATACACCTCATAAAAAGGTTCATGAAATGGATAAAAAGGCGGGAAATTTTTGAGGTTAGACACGTGCTTAGATCTTTTTTCATTAAAAATTCATAAGAAAATTGAATATTTTTCTTGATCGACTTTTAATAAGTGAATTTTTAGTATAAAAATATGATTTTTTACTTAAACCTCGCAGTTTATTTTAGAAAAATCAAGAAAAATGACAAACAAGCCTGAAATAACAAAACCAAAACCGAAATTCATTCAAGTTCAAAGTTTCAAAAAAGCATCTAAAGATGTCGAATTAATGCCATTCTTGAGAAAACGTATGAGCTCTATCGGTTTTTGGCCTATAAGTGGATCCAAGAAGTATTTGCGATGGTTTATTACTATCATGGTGATCATTTTCAACACAATTCCTGTCGTAAGTATCTTCGATCTCATTTTCTAACCTAAAAAAATCATTTTTTTCAGATAATTGGAGCTGCAAAACTTTTAGGCAAAAATGACATGATGGAATTTGTGCAAGCCTTTTGCGATTGTAGCGCAATGCTTTATTGGTCTTTTCGCATGGTTTACATTTCCTGCTATTGGGACAGCATCGTTTTGATTTACAAGAAATTTCAAAATGTTTGGAACAGGATTTCAAAGGAAGAAATTCCCGAATGGCAGGAAATTGTGAAGGAATCTAAAAAATTGGTCAGTCACATGAGTATTTTCGTTTATGGATTATTTTTGGTTGCGAATACAGCGTATGAGATTTTTGCGTTGTGGCTTTCAATGACGCGTCATTTCAAAGAGACGCCCGGGAAAATGGCTTATGGCATTCATGCTGAGTATAAAATCAATTTTTCATTCAAATTTTAACTAAAAATGTTTTTTTTCTCTTTCAGTTTCATCGTAAATACGCAATATAACCTCACTTTATATTTGATTTTTTATTTCCCGCTTGCTTTTTTTCAACTTTTATTTACAACTTCTTATGCTGCTATTGAACTTCTTATTATTTTACTCACAAATTACTATGCTCTTTACTTTAAATTGGTTCAAATCAAGTTAAAGGTCTTGAATGAGAAACTTTCAAAAATGGCGCCAAAATCAGCCAAACGAGAATTGATACAGATCATCAAAGATCACAAAATGGCGATTCAATGTGTGAAGGAATTTGAAGCTATTGTAAAAGTCGTACTTTTAGCGAACTTTTTGATGAACAGTTTTGTCATTTGTTTCTTTATTTTTGCATTTTCCCGCCTTTTTCACGATAATATTATCAAATTTTTCATTTTTGTTGGTTTTGCGTCGGCATTGCATATTGATCTTGTGACGCTTTCATTCTATGGACAAAAATTATTGAATGAGGTTAGAAATTAAGTTTTTTTAATATCAAATTTTAGTTTTTAAATATATTTTTTAGAGCTATGCAGTTGCTGTGAATGCTTATAACATCGCTTGGTACGAGCAAAATGTAGAATTTCAACGATCAGTTCAGTTCATGATCATGCGAGCAAATAAACCGCTTGGATTGTCAGCAGCTGGGTTTTATCTTATCAGCTTGGAAAGTTATTATAACGTAAAAATATTTAAATTTTTATGATTTTTTTTATAAATTTAAGAATTTTTTATAGGTTTTAAAAGCTGCTTATTCGTATTTTGCATTAATGAACACTTTTTTGAACATTAATCCCGAGGAGTAAAAAAAGGCGGGAAATTTTAAAACGCAGTCTATGGACAATTTTTAGGTTATAAAATGGTGACCTACATATTTTCACTTAAAATTGGGTACATGTAGCACAAATAAATGTTAAAAATGCTAATAAAAAAGTTGATTTTTGTCACAAAAAAAAAATTTTTTTTAAGTTAATTTTTATATTAAAAAAATATATTTCAAAATTTTTATTAAAAATAAATAAAATTAGGATAAAGAATTACGATCAAAATACTCTAAAAATTAGGAAAATTTTAATTTGGTTTAAAAATTTTTGTGAAAAGTTGAAAAATTGATCTAAATATTAAAATAATTGAATTAGCAGAAGGCGAATTTACATAACCTCAAACTAAAATTTTATTTTTTTTTGAATCAGTTTTAAAATTTTATTTTTTTTGATTTTTACTTCGAATAAATAACCGTTTTGTAAACTTTTGTTCTAAAAATAAAATATCTTACTAAAGAAAAACTTTTTAGAAGTAAGATTTGAAAATTCTAACCTTTTTTTTTCATTTTCTTAAAAAATTGTTTATAATTTTGGAAAATTTGCTTTTAAAAATATAATTTAGTTTTTTTATTTATAATTTTTACCAAAATCTTTTGAAACATGATTTCACATCAAACTAAAAAAAATATTTCTCATCAAATCCCCTTCTAACGATTTACTTGTTAAATTAAATCCGCAAAATGTAACCCTTTACAATTTCATGTTACATTTAAAATCATGTACAAGACATTCCTTCTAATAACTCACTACAATAATAATTCGCAAGAACAAACAAAAGTTATGACAATGCACCGCCCACACAAAATGCATCTCATTTTTCAAGCGGATCGCGCGCTATATTTACACTGCGAGCAAAAACACATGTAATTTATTGCTTATTATTACTTTATTGCACATGAACTATGAAATCACTGCTCCCGTCCCGTCTCAAAAGTGAACTCGGCGAGCTTGGGGATTGTATTTGAATTTATTGAATTTTAATCAATTTATTGCGCACCTCACCAGAAGAGAAGGCGTTCCTTGGCGCAAATGAAATTCAGGTAGATCGATTATTATGTCATGATTTTGCTTTTAAATTATCTTGATTTTGACATTTTTTCGCAGTTATGAGCGAACAAGTTGGATCTGATTAGAAAATAATGGAAAAAAAGGGTTGAATTGAATAGCAAGGCAGAACAATGTTGAAAGGAAACGGATGCGGAATTCGTGTCAAGGTTGCAATCATTTTCTCATTAGATGATGGAGTAAAAGGACACTTGTTGATTTTCTCATACTTTGTTTTAATTTATTTATGAAGTGCGGTATTTACATTAAAGACATTGAATTCATTTTTAACATTATTAAAAAATTATTTAAAAAAATCTATCTTATTTTTATTTATTTTATGATTTTTTTGTTTAAAAAAAGCAATTGTTAAATTAAAAAAAAAATAAATTAAAAAAATTTAATTTTCAAAAATTAAGGAAAAATTTTTTTTTAAGGAAAAATAAAATATTTTTTAAAAATTTCTTTAAAATAAAATTGGAATAAATTTTAAAAATAAAAAAAACTTTAAAAAATCATCAAAAATTAATGAAACGTTAAAAAAGTTAAAAAAAAATGACAGATGAAAAATTTGAAATTCGCCTCTACTAATTCATTAACATAATAAAAAAAAAATTAAAATATAAAATTTTTATTAAATTTTAAATAAAAAAATATATTTAAACTTTTAAACATTAAATTAAATTTTAAAATAAAAAAATTAAGTTAAAAATTGAATTAAAATATTAAAAAAAATATTTTTTAAAATTAAAAATTAAAAAAATGTCCGTTAAAAATATTAAATTTGCTTTCTTGCTGATTCAATAAAATTTTCATAAATTTTTCATAAATATTTTATTTAAAAACGATCGAATTCATCAAGGCAAAATACGAATATGAGGCTTTTAATAGCTGAAATTTAAAAATTCTCGTAAAAAATCATAAATTTTAAATAAAAACTCCTCACATTATAATAACTTTCCAAACTAATATAATAAAATCCTGCTCCTGAAACAGCAACTGGCTTTTGACTCCTCATGATGATGAACTTTATGCACTTTTGGAACTCCATATCTTGATCGTACCACGCCATATTCCAAGCAGCTCGACCAACACCGTCGCTCTAAAATTAAAAAAATAATTTTTTCCTTAAAAATTTAAAAAAAATTACCTCATCCAATAAAAATTGTCCAAAATATGACAAATAAACAAGATTTGTATGAACTGCAGCTGCGTATCCGACAAAAATGATAAAAGTAACAATATTATCCTGCAAAAGTTTGATAAAGGCGAACATGAAAAAGCAAATAATAAAAGTGTTCATGATGTAATTCGTCAAGAGAACAATTTTAATTTCCTCTTCAAAGGCACGAACGCAGTCAATGGCGATTTTATGCTCTTCAATTATGTTCACAAGTTCCTTTTTTGCCTCTCTTGGACTGATTTTTCCCAATTTTTCGTTCAATTTGTTTATTTTTAATTGAATTAGCTTGAAGTACAAGGCATAATAATAAGGCATAAAAATAATTAAAAGTTCGATTGCGGCGTGAATTTGCACGAAAATAAATTGAAAAATTGTGAGCGGGAAATAAAACGACAAATACAAGGTGAGATCGTGTTTTGTATCAACCACAAAGCTAAAAAAAAAATTTTTCAGAAAAAAATTAAAAAAAAAAAATAATTTTTTAGGATACTCAGCATGAATTCCGTAGGCCATCTCTCCGGGAGGATCATACAAAAAATGACGAATCATCGAAACGCAAATCGCGACAATTTCGTACGAGACATTGGCGACGAGGAACAACCAAAAAGTGATGATGCTCAAACGTTCGATGAATTTTTGGGAATTTCTGACAGTTTCACGCCATTCGGGTAAGTCATATGCGTGGATTTCGTGCCAGATATGTTGAAAAGTCACGAAAATTTGAGTAATTTCCTTCCAATAGTAGGAAATGAAGGCAGTGCGAACGGACCAATAGACCATTGTGGAGACTTCGCACATGGATTGCATGAATTCGATGACGTTTGATTGGATTAAACCAATAGCGCCATTGACCTTGGTGAGAAATTTCGAGCAAATTATTATTTTTCTTGAAAAATTTATTTTCTGAAAATTTTATATAAAAATCTTTTATATAAAAATTTTCATTTTTTTCCGTAAAAAAAAATATTTTTTTTTATTTTGAAAAACAATTTTATTTAACTTTACAAAAAAAAATATTTTTTATTTAAAATTTTTTCATTTATTTTATTTATAAAATAAAATATTTTAAGAAAAAAAAAAATTATAAGAAGAAAATTATTTTTATTAAATTTTAAATTAAAATTTTAAATTTTATTTTTTATTTAAATTTTAAATTAAAATTTTATTTTTTTAAAAATTTTGATTTTTTTTTAATTTTTTAAAAGTTTTATTTTTTTTTTTGAAAATTTTAAATTTTTTTTAAATTTTAATTTTTTTATAATTATTTATTTAATAATTATTTATTAATTTATTTTATAATTTTTTAAATAATTTTTTTTTTTAGAAACTTACATTCGGAATAGTGTTCAAAACGGTCACCATAATAACGATAAACCATCGAAGCATACTCCAATACCACGTTTGCGAGCTCTGAAGAGGCCAGAAACCAAACGGAATCATTTTCTTCCGTAAATAAGTTAACAATTCTCCATCACTGTCCCAATGAGCGTTTTCTTTGTTGACCGCAGCAACTTGGATAATGCTTGTTTTTGGATTTGAAAGGGTTCGTGTCATTTTTCAGCAGAAAAGTTTCAACTAGAAAGACTTTTAGAGAGCAACTGATACTGAAAATTAAATCCTTCGTACTTTTATACCCCTTTTTAAATAATTCTATGCAATAAATAGGTAATTGATGGTTTGGTAATTTATATTTTGTGACATTTCTGAGAAAATTTCTACTCAGACGAACTAAAAATAGGCAATTTCTTTATTAAATTTTTACATAAAATAAATATTTGATGGACAAAACCAAAATAAATGAGTTCAAGGTTGGCTCGTGTGACATCAAATGCTTTTTTACAGTAATTTATATGAAAAATTCTCATTTTTGCGTCTTTTTTAAATTTATTAAAATTATTTAAAGCGTAAATTTTTAAAAATATTTTTATTTCGAATATTCATAAAATTAAAAAAAAGAGAAAATTTTTAGGAAATCTCCTTAAATTTAAAAAATTAAGTGAAATAATTTTACAAAATTGCTATTTAATATTCAAAAAAGTTATAAAAAAATATATTTTTATCTAAATTCCATTCCATTCAGTGAGTAACACTGAAAACAATTTTTTGAATGTCCAACTTAAATAAATAATTTAAAAACAATTTTATAATTTTCAAATTGAAAAATAAGCTTTAAATGTTTAAAATAATTTTTTATTTGTTTAAAAAAAAATTGAAAAAAAATTAAGCATTTTTATGTTTTCTTGTAAATAATAAAAAAACATTTATTTGATAAAATTTTTCCAACATTCAAATAAATTTTACGTTAAACATCAATTTCCATCCATTTTAGGGACATTTGTTGCTCTCCCCATATTAAAAATTTAAAACCAATTAATTTTGTGTACAAATATTTACGACAGCAATCAACATCAAAACACGAAACGTGAGAAAAGGCACGAAAATTCATCATTTATTCATAAATTACTCCAAAACTGGCGTTTACTTGAAAATTATCGAATTCAACAGGGCAAAGTAGGAGTATGAGGCTCGCAGTAACTAAAAATTAAAGAAAATTATTTCATTGAAAAAATTAAATATGGGTTGAAAAGAAGTTACCCGATAATAACTTTCAAGACTTATGAAGTAAAATCCTCCAGCAGATAATCCAAAAGGTTTTTGACTTCGCATAATTATAAATTTTACGAGCTTTTGGAATTCAATGTCTTGCTCGTACCAAGTCATATTCCATGCGCATTGACCTACCATGGCGCTCTAAAAGTAAAAAAAAAATTAAGTTAAAAAATTTAAAATTAATTAACTCATTTTTTTAAAAATAATTTATTTTAATTAAAAATATTTAAAATTTTAATCCTTTTGAAAATTTATAATTTTTTTTAACATTAAATTATTAACGAAATAATTATTTTTTATTCGATTTTTATTATTAATAATTTAATTCAATTTTTTTATTTAAAAAAAAATCGAAGAATTGCCAAAAAAATAAATAAAATTATTTAATTTAAAAAAATAAATAATTTTATTTATTTAGTTAAAAAAAATATTTTTTTTTTATTAAAAATTTGCCAAGATTTAAGAAAATTTTCAATTTAAAAAAATAATTGACTTTAATAATATTTAATTTAGCATTTAAAAAATGAATTAATTACCTAAATTAATTTAATTAAAAATTTTGATAAAAATTGAAAAAATTAATTAAAGCTTACCTCATCGAGCAACTTTTGTCCATAAACCGATAAGTAAACCAAATTCAAATGAATACTCGCAGCAAATGCGACAAAAATGATAAAATTCACGATGCTGTCTTGTGAGAGCTAAAAATAAAAAAAAAATTATAAAAAATCAAAAAATTAAAAAAAAAAACTAAAACTTACCTTATAAAACGCAAAAATGAAAAAACAAATGATAAAAGTGTTGTACAAGTAAATTGCAAGCAAAATCAGTCTCATAACGTCTTCATATTCCGCCACACAGCTAATTGCCCGTTGATGCTCCCCAATAATTTTAATTAATTCTTGTTTGGCAGCAAATGGCGAAAGTTCCTTGAGCTTCGAATCCAAATTTTGTATTTTATGTTGAATTAATTTAAAGTACATGGCATAAAAATTGGGCATGAAAATTAAAAAAGCTTCAATTGTGGAAAAATTATGAATAAAAATAAATTGAAATCCTTGCAGTGGAAAGAAAAAAATTACATAAAGCAGCAAATTTTTCTTAGTGTCGATGAGAAAACTGAAAAAAAAATTTTTTAATAATTTTTATTAAAAAATTCAAAAACTCACTTAGAATGAAGTCCATAGAACATTTCTCCCGGCGGATCCTGAAAATGAATCCTCAAAGAATTAAAAAACGCATAAACTCCGTAAGCCGTATTTGCCAACGTCAATAACCAAATCGACAAAAATCCAATTTTTTTCATGAATTTTCTCGCATTTTTCGTTGTTTCCTGCCACTCGGGGATGTCATTTTGCTGAATTTCGTTCCAATCGTCTTGAAAGTGATTTACCGCTTTGACAATTATTTTCCAATGAATCGACATCCAAATCATCCGGAATTGCCAATAAACCATCGAGGAGCACTCGCACATCGCTTGCATGAATTCAATAATGTTAATTTTCGCAAGAGGCACGACAGCAATGCAACAAGGAACGGTGTTGAAAAGCCCAATTAAGAAGATGAGAAGCCATCGAAGGTATTTGCGGGAATTGTTGACGGGCCAGCAGCCAAAGTGAATGTTGTATTTCCGCAAATATGGAAGGATTTCATCGTGAAATGGTTTTTTAGCGGGTTTTTGTAACGAAATTATTTTAATTTGGTCGTTTTTAATGAAATTTTTTATTTTTTTAGGATCCATGGAAAAAATGACGTCAACTCAAAGAGTGTCGAGATGGAACTGAAAGTAGTTCAATTTTGAATAATGAATTTTAAAGGAAGGATAGCAACGAAAACATGTGATTTTTGGTAATTATAGGTAAGAATTGAATGTTCAACCCATTTATTTTGATATAAAATTCATAATTTTCTTAAGGATTTCATTTTTTCACGTTTCAAGGCACGTTATAAGTCTAAAATTTTTCACATTTTTTTTCTTTTAGAGTTCAGGATTTTATTTGATTTCGGTCATATTTTTTAAAAACTTTATTAAAAATTTGCTTTAAAACTTAAAATAAAAATTTAATTTAAAACACTCTAAAATATGAATTTCATGTTTTTCATTAAAAAAATTAATAATTTTTTACTAAAAAAATGTTATAACTTTATATAAAAAAATTTTTAAAAAAAAAAATAATTTTTTTATTACAAAAAATAATTTAAAAAAAAAAATTAAAATAAAAATTAATTAAAAAAAAATTATTTTAATTTTATTTTTTAAAAAAAAAATTAATTTTAATTAAAAATTTGTAATTCTTTGTAAAAAAATGAATCAAATTTTATTTTTTGACGAAAAACTTTTATACAAAAATGTAAAAAAAAAATTAAATTAAATTAAAATAAATTTAAATTTTTTTTTAATTAAAAATTTTAATTTTTAAATTTTCTAAAAAATTATTTTTTTTTAATAAAAAATGAAATTAAATTATTGTTTTTTTAATTAAAAAAAATTTAAATTTGTTAAATAAAAATTTTTTAATTTAGTTTTAATATTTTTTAAAAATATTATTTATTTATTTCATTATTATTTTTTTCAGATCAATTCATTCAATTTGATTGTCTTGAGGCAGTTCTTAGAAAATTTCGGAAAATTTTCAACGATGACAAAAAAGGACCAACAATTAAAAAAATCATCAAAAAATCCTCCAATTAATTCAAACCAAGCAATTTTCAGGAAAACCCGCCTCATTTCAGCCTTAAAGTCGATTTACCCTCCAGAAAACACTCCTCGACTTCTCCCAAATGACCGCGTAACTTACTTCATTGAGTCATTAAATCACCTGACAATGCCTTTCATTTTTCCTCTAACTCTAAGGCATGTCCGTTTTACTAATTTTGTTCGTCTAGCATTTTAATAATCACTCAATTTATCTCTATTCCCGTGTGAGATCATATCCAAAAAACGTCACAAACCACTTTTTTCTCATTTAACGTTTTATTAATTCTCCGAACTTCTCAATATAAAATAATAATAATGATACAGAACAAAAACACTTGTTTACTTAAGAACGCGCAGCACAAAATGCAAATCGCAAGAATGATGAATCAATTACATCACACACAATAACAAACTGAGTTGTCGTGTTAAAAATAAACGGTGCTGTAAGACTTTGCCAAGAACGTCACAGAAAGCAAGGCGTCATTAGTTTTGCGGTCAATTTCTGCGGATGAGTACCTTAACTGTATTTTTTTCGGATATCGTATGATTTTTTTTTATTATCGCGAAGATTTAAATTAAAGAGTCATCTCTCGTAATGATATTGAAAAATTAAATGAATTTATAAATCATGGAGTACATTGTAGGAGCTATTTATCAAATCCTATGAATCAGTAAGTTGTGGGTTTGGTTATTTTTATATTTATTTATCAACACAATTTTTTTAGCTAATCTCTAGATATGCGCTATGTCGATATGTTCGATTGTTAGTCACTCAAAAAAATTTGCATTCACGCTGCACAGGAATGTGTCTTGTTCGAGGGAGAGATAATACATGTTCTGAGAATGTGTACGTCAAAATGTTTTTCGTGATAGACAGCAAGGTGTTTGTCGTACGTTCGGGAGTTGTTTGCGAAAGAGGACGATGATTCATAGTTATCAAGAGATTTTTTTATTATTATTTATTTTTGATAATTTATTAAGAATTTTTTTCCGTTGATTTTTTGTTTTTTTTGCGTTTCTTTTATTTAGTTGCATGTCATTCACTAATTTGGATTTGATCGAAAAATCGTTTTTTATGGATTTTTTGTGCTTTTTATTGAGGTTTATTTATTTGTTTAATATTCGGTCACGATTTTCATATTTAAAAAAAAAATATTAAATATAGATGGCGCTTTAAAAATTTAATGAAATAATTTTAAAAATCATCCTCAATGCAAATAAAAAAAATAATGAAAATAATATTTTTAATTAATTAATTTAATAAAATTAAATTATGGGATCCATTTAGAAAATAAATTGAGACATAAAAAATTATAATTTTATAAATAATTATAAATAATTTATTTAAAATAATTATTGATAAAAAAAATAAAACAATAAAAAATTATTTTAATAATTATTAATTTTTTTATAATTCTGTAGTTCCGGGATAAAAATTTATTTCACAAAATCAGATGTAAAAAAATAAATAAAATTAATTATAAATAATTAAAAATATTAATTTATTGTTAACATTTTCAAAATTATTTTATTAATAAATTAAAAAAAAAAAAAGGTATATAAATAATTAAAATAAATAAAATAATAAAAAAATAAAAAATTAAATAAAATATTATAAAAATAATTTTAAAAAAAAATTATATTGAATATTTAAAAAAAATATTTATTTTTTTTATTCAACAGATTTAAATTAAATAAATTATAAAATTATTTAAAAAAAATTATTGAATATATTTTTAAAATAAATTATTAAAATTATTTAAAAATTATTCAGAATCCTAATTTTTTCTTTCAAAATCATTTTTTTTATGATTTTTGTATATTTAAAAAAATTGAAAACTATTTTAATTCAAAAATTTGATTAAAAAATTAAAATAAAATTATTTCTTGTTTTTTACTTTTTAGTACTCCTCAAAAATTATTTTTAATTTTTTTTTAAATATTTTTTTCTTTAAATTTTTTATATTTTCAATTTAAGAACACTTTTGCAAAACAAAACTATTAAATAATAAACTGAACTCTAAAGCATCTCCTTGACTTTTGTCTCTTATTCATTTATTGTAATGTTTTTTCGTTCACTTTTTACCAGTTTCGGTGACATTTGAACCGATATACGATCACTTAATACTCCAATTTCCAATTTTTATGAACACTTCAGTTGAATATTATTGTTTTTTTTTATGAATCACAGTTCACAAGTTTTATCTTTCGATCACAAGCCCGTTAAACGTCACATTAAATATTTTTATTAATTTTATAAAAAATTTGATTGTCTTTTAAACGTTTTTCCATAAACATTTTTTATGTTTTATACAAAATATTATCATCAATAGTCTTGATAAAAATATATTTTATTTGTATGTAAATTTTTATTACATATTTCAATAAAAATAACATTTTTTTTTTATAAAAATGCCGTCTTCTTCGTATATGTATTCTCTTCGGTTCGTATAAAAACCAAAGAAAAAAATATTTAAAAAAGCATAAAAATTAACATAAATTAGTTTATAATTATAACTCTTATTATCATTTTCATTTTGACGCGACGTTCTTTTAATATATTTTTTTAAAATTAAAAATTTTCTGTCAAAAATTCAGAAATCCACCTGTTATCAAGCGAGATGATCTGTCGAACGAGATCTCGCGCCATAAATTAGGTGATTAATAATTTTCGGACATTTATGGGGAAATAAAATATTTTTTTTTGTTTAACAAAAAGCTTAGCTTTGCAACATAAAATAATACATAAATTTATGATAATGTTGTGATAATGTATGCCAATGGTGAATAAATTGAGGTTGGTCATGTCTTTTATCGCATTTTTCGCCTTTTTTGTTAAAAAATGTAAAAAATCGATAGAAAAGGGTTGCTCAAGTCTTTTGTCAATCAGCTTCCGGATTATTTTATTTTTTCAAAAAAATCACTAATTCCTCTTTTGTTAATTTTTGTGCTCAATAATCTCCTTTTTATTGGAGGATTTTCGTTAAGCTCCTGAAAATAAATAAATAAAAAAAAAATATTATTTATAAAGTTATTCTTATTAATGACATAATTTGACTTTCGCGTTATTATTTCATTATTTGCTGGAAAAAAAAATTATTTGCGTCGTGTGTGACTAGTTTATTGTTATTATTCAATAACTTGCCTATTTAATTCACTACAAGACGAAAATATTTATGCTTTTTAAGGTGTAAACATTATCAATAGACCATGTTATTAGCAATGTTCGTTATTAAAATATTTTATTCCAACGACATGATTGCCATTTATTTAAGAGGTTGTACTTTTTCAAGATTTTTTTTTGTACATTTTTTTTTTGTTGTTGTATTTGATCAATTGTGATTTTAAAATAATATTTGATATATTTTGTTCATTCATTGTTATTTTAACAAAAAATTATTTATTGAACAGTTATGAAGTGACTTGTAGAGTTTGATGAGTCATGAGAAGCTATAAGTACCAGAAGCTAAATGAGGGATTTGTAAGTGATGCTTCTTGAAATGTGACAAGTTGTGAAACAAAGAATACGTTGTTCAAGGGATGCCTTGCGGGTAAGTAATCTTAATATTTATAAATTGATTTTTTTTCTAAAAGTAAATGTTTTAAATTTATCATTTTTTATGAAGTAATTAAAAAATTCAATTAATTTTTTATTGTGATTAATTTATATGATTTTTTAAATATAATTATTTTTATTATTTTAAAAATTTAATTAATTTTTATTTTTAATAAAATTATTTATTAAAAAATTAATTTATTTATTATAAATTAAATTAATTTATTTTTTATTAATTAAATTTTTTAATTTTAATTCAAAATTAATTAATTTTTTTAATTTTTACAAATTTTTCTAAAATAGGTATTTAAATAGTTTTTAGAAAAATCTGTAAAAATTAAAAAAAAATAATTAACTTCAAAAATTAAAATTAATTTTGTTAAATTAAAATTAAATAATTAAATTAATTTTTAAAATAATTTAATTAAAAATAAAAATTTATTAAAATTAAAAATGAAATAATTTTTTTAAAAGCCAACAATCTTTAAAAATCTCCTATCAAAAAATATTGCTATAAGATTTTCATCGAATAAATATTTTAAAATTAATTTTTATTTATCTTAATTTTAATTTAATTTATTTTTTATTTTATTATATTTTTTTTTATTTTTTAGGTAATTAAAAAATTAATTTAATTTATCGCCAGTTTTTCGAAGGAGAACAGAAAAATTATTTAAAGGTCGTCCCTAAAAATTTTATTTGTCTCCGTCCTTTCAGTAGACCAATTATTCCATAAGCGACATGTCAAATTGATGTAAAACATCCTTGTTTTTAGTTAATTAAAAGGAGAAAATTAAATTTAATTAATTAATAAAAATTTAATTAATTAAATTAATTATTTTAAAATTGTTTAAAAAATTAATTTAATTTGAAATTTTATTCGAAATTATTTTTAAATTTTTATTATTATTTAAAATAATTTGCTTAAGAAAAATAAAATAATTAACTTTAAAAAAATTTACCAAAAATAATTTTAAATTAAATAAAAAAAAATTAATTAATTTCGAATTAAAATATAAATTTAATTAATTTTTTAAAATGATTAAGATTAATTTATAATAAATAATTTTTTGAAATAATTAAAATTATTTATTATAAATTAATTTTAATTATTTTCAAAATAATTCTTTAATATATTTTTTATATTTCATTAAAATTTAAAACAAATATTTTCATCTTAAAATAATTACTCACATTTCGGTAAATTTCCAAGACAAAAAAAACCCAAACAGCATGCAAGCCCTACCAACAGCTCCTTCATCATTAAATAAACGACTCTCCGAAAAATGTCTAGCCCATTGATTCATTAATTACCTGTGATGTTTTAATTAATCAACTTAATATCGAGTCATTTATAAAGTCACTAACAATGCCTCGTCAGTCGACACCGCTGGACACGAAAAATAACGTGTGATGTTCCTCTTTAATCAAAACGACAGAACATGTGTTTCTGACCTCTATTCCTTTGTGTTTTGTTTATTTTTTTACAACATTGACCTTCTTTCAACGAAACAAAAAAGAAGAGAATTCACAGATTTCCTTAGTTAAATTTTTTGTGTCTTAAGCGATTCAAGGGTTTTTTTGTAAAATTTATGCAAAAAAAAAAATTACCTGACCTTAGACAACAATTTAACACGAAACTGATAGCCGCATCACTCTCTTCTCATCGAGTCGACTCGTTGTTGTTGCTATACGACACCGACGACACGAAAATCATGACATTTTTGTTATAAAATTCGTGTGTTATTGTTATAAATTGATGAGATAACATTCCTCGTCGATGTTTTGTTCAGCCTCTTTTTTTTGTATATAAATTTAATTATTAATGACACTTTTTAAATAATGAGCTACACAAATTGGTTTGAGTCCAGTCAATTTTTTATTTTTATAATTTTTGGTGTGTCTTTTGTTGATTTTTTTTTTATTTTTTGGAAAAAAAATAACACAATGTATTTTTTTTACAAGAAAACAATAAAAACGGCATATCAGTTAAATTAACGTTCTCATTAATTATATGAAAAAAATTTGTCTCTTGTTTTATTTAATGTTGTCTTGACCTAGTCTCGATTTCTAACTTCATTATAATATTTTTTCCCTTTTTCATTATTTTTTTTATCCATTTAAATAAACATATATTTTGTTTATTTATATTAAAATCGAATTATTTTGCGTGTTAAATATTCCTAAATGAACAAAAACCTGTTCTATTCCACAAATAATAATTTAATTTGCGTTTGAAAAAAAAAAATAAATCTCTAAAAATACAAAAAAAAAATAATAATGTTCTACAAAACATTTTATTCTTATTATATTATTTTATTATTATTTTTTTTTAATATAAAAACAACATTTCATTCATAACTTAACCTTGAGGAATTTTGTTCAGTATTTTAAAATATTTTCAACAACAACTTAGAACAATGGTCTGTTAAACACCTTATTAAAGTGACATAACATAACAGCGGTGCGGAGACTATAAAGTGCTAAAAGTGATACCAAGCGATAACATTTAATTTTGAGTGAGTTCTATAAAAGGGTCGAACATGCTAAATGCACTTACTTCAATTAAAATTCAACATTAAAGTCGTCTTTGTTAGATTTAAAATCTTAATATCTGTGAGTAAATTCACAGAAGCTCAATTAAAATACAATTTAACTTGAATTTAACAATAAAATGGAAATTGTTCTCTGAAAAAACATGATTTATAATAATAAAAATTTTATATTTTAATGATAGTAGGCAATGATTTGATAAAGAATCGATTTGTGTCATGATTCATTATTCAAATGTATGTTTTATTGATTAAGGACGTTTATTTTCAACATATCATTAGGCATTTGTTTAGAATGGCGTTTAAGAGTAAGAACTTCCTCGTTATTTATTAAGTATTTAAATTGAATAAAAAGGAAATAAAGTTTTAAATTAGACTGACAATTTTAAATTTTTTCTTTTTCAATAAAAATCAACAAAAAATAATTTTAAATAATTATTGAATTAATTTAATTAAAATTATTTATTTAATAATTTTTATTTTGTTCTAAACTTTGAAAAGAATTATTTTAATATTATTATATTTAGAACAAAAAATATTTTTTATTATTATAAATATTTAAATAAATATTTTGATTAATTTTTAATTATTTTGAATTAAAATTTAAAATTATTTTAAATAAAATTATTTAATTTCATTTAATTTTAATTTAATGAATTGAAAAAATTAAAATTTTAATAAAAAAAATAATTTTTAATTTTATTTAAATTTGAATTAAAATATTTTGAGCATTTATTTCAGTAATTTATTTATTAAAAAAATATTTTTACTTAATTATATTAAATAAAATAAAAAATATTGAAATATTTAAAATTAAAAATTAAGTTGAATTATTCAATTAAATTTAAAATATTTTTAAATTTTATTTTGATATAAATTTTTAAAAAATTGAGTCTGCAATATCCAATTTATTTGTTTTCAGCAATTTTTTTATAAGAAAATTAATAAAAAAAATAAATAAATAAAAATTAATACGAAAAACATGATTTATATTAAATTAAATTTTAAAAAATTATATAATTTAATAATTAAATAATTAATTAAATTAAAATTAATAAAAAAATATAATTTAATTAAATTTAAAAATTAATTAAATTAGTTAATTAAAAAAATAAAATCAAATTGAATCAAAAAATTAAATTTAAAATAATTTTTAATTTTATATAAATTTTTTTAATTTTTTTTAAATAAAAAAAATAGTTAAAAATTAAATAAAAAAAGAAAAACAAATTTCCTATTATTCCAACCTGTTGAATTACTAAAAAAAATTATTTATAATCTCCCTACAATCGAACATTAAAACCTTCTCAAACATTAAAAAATGATAAAATCTATCAAGTTTTAATAACTCCGCTTCACTAATGATAACTAATAATAATGTTTTGCTGCAAAAATCTCATTAAATGCCATTTGTTTGTCACTATCATTAATTTTTTAATCTGTAATTTGATTTATGATTCACTCGATTCTAGATATTTACATTATTAAGATCCTCCATCATTATAAATAAATAATTATTTATTTATTTTTCTATCCCTTTAACGAAACTAAAAAAAAAAATTTAGCTCATCATAAATTCACTTGACATAATCACGATTAGTGAATATTTTATGACCACCGCTAAGTTCATTGAAACTCTACAACGATAAAAAATAATAAAAATGCATTATCCTAATATATTTCAACTAAGCTCGCTCATTGCATTTTAAATATTTGGGTCAATATTATTAAATGTTTTTTTTTTCAAAGATGTTTTTTTTTTATTTTTTTAACTTTACCGCAAATGTTCGTTGGTAAAACCCTAAAAAATAAACAATTACATGTAAAATGCATTTTTTTGGCGTGACATGCATAAAATATTAGTTTTTGTGAAATATTATCTTTTTTTGTTAAATATGATTTTAAGAGGTGCTGAATCACTTTTTAAATTAAAAAAAATTTTTTTTGAGGAATTCGTGGAATTAAAGAAAGTGATTGACAGTAAAATATTAAAATTTTATGAATAAAAACAATTTAAATAAAATTACGAAAAATATTGCCTTAATCAACATATATTTCAAAAATTGTATTCTAATTAACATAAAACATCGTTGCTTGGCAAAAAATCGGAATATTTTCTAAAAAAAAAAACATTTTTTATCGATTTTGCACGTGCTTGTATTGTAAACAAAACACCGAAAGTGTGAATGAATTTTAAATCAAAATAAAATGTTTTTTTCTGTATAAATAAAAAAAAATATTTCATGCAAAAAAAAATTAAATGGAAGCATAGTTCACGATTTCGATGTTCAAGGGTCCGAACAATGAACATGTAAAAAAATTTTTTTATTTTTTTTCTGATAGACCACCACTATTAAAATACCCCGAAGGTGTTCGAACATTTACATGGAATTATAAACACTTTACAAATTATTAATAGTTGCGGTAATTGTTTCTTTTTTTCATCGCATTTGATTTGCATCGCACACGAATTTAATTTAATTTAATTTGAATGGACCGATAAATTGTTGTGATTTGATTGTGAATGGTTTGCCGATGGGGATGCATGCGTGTTCATTTGAATTTGAATTGAAATGTCTTTGGCACTTTTTTGACGCAGATTGATTTGTTGCCTTTCGTCAATATAGGATGAATGAATAAAAAAAAAAAAGAGTAGAATCGACGAAAAAACGCCTAAACGTCAATAAATTAGATAATTTATGGAGTCACTTAACAAGTGGCGACGAAAACAGAGACAGCGTCTCATTTAGACAAAAAATTTATGTCAATATGGAGTCAAAAGGTTAAAAAACAACACAACCTGTCGAAACTTGTTTTTGGATATTTTTGGAAATATTTTTTTATTTTACGTTTCAAGATTTCTTGTTAGCGAAGAAGAAAAATGCAAAATGAATATTTCTAAATTTTTGGGTGATTTATCAATTTATCTACATATAAATGTATTTATAATATATTTTGGTATTCTAAATCGATTTTTTGTTAGGAACGAGATAAAAACAGCATTTTATTGACACGTCTTATATGTGATGGACAACTTCATTTTTATTAACTTTTAAACTTGAAATACATGAAAAATATTTTTTAAAAATTTAATTAATTAAATTTATTTAATTTAATTTTTAGTTATTTTAATAATGGTAATATTTTTGCAAATATATTATAAAAAAAAATCAATTTGGTTAATTTAATTAAAAGTTTAAAATAAAAAAATAATTAATAAAATTAAAAATAATTAAAATTTAATTTTTTATTTTTTTTAGTAAAAATTAATTGCAAATATATTATATTAAAAAAAAATTAAAATTTAAATTAAATTAAAATAAAAAAAAAAAATAAATAATTATTAAAAAAAACATAATTAATTAAATTAATAAAAAAAAATAAATAACAAAATATTAAAATTTGGCTTAAAAATGTCAAAATATTAATTATTTATTTTTTTTTAGCTAAAATGATTAAATATTTATTTATAATTTTTTATTGAATTTTTAATAAAATATTTTAAAAAATAAATTTAAATTAAATTTAATTAATTAAAAATTAATAATGAATTAAATATTATTATTTTTAATTAAAAAAATATTATTAATAAAATTAAATATTTTATTAAATAATAAAAAATATTATATTATATTATTCAATATTATTTTTTTTTAATTTTTTTATAAACAATTAATATTTATTCTAAAATTATTATTTAATGCAAAAAAAAATACTTAAAAAAACATCTGCCTGTATGTTTCTCCCATATTTTTAATATATTCCTCAACAATTATTTATTTCAACGATACCGCGAGAACGATGTCTAAAAATAAACAAAATTATTAGAAAAGCTCCATAGAGAATTGCATTCACCTGCGCTCACACACAAAATATCTATAAATAAATACGTTCGTTCATTCACAGATCCATCGTACTGAAATGGTATTTCCGTTTACTGATCATCGTAATTAATTCAATGCATTAAAATAAATTAATATTTTGCACGTGTAAAATCCTCATAGTAAATACAAAACCAATTACAAACGAAAAAAAAAAATTACCGTGACTTTTTTCCAAAGACTGTCATAAAAAATCTAACTCTCATTAATCACTTAACAAACATGATTATTATTATTTTTACTTATTTTTTTTTTGCATTTACGCGCCGCTTCTCACAATTGAGTTTTTTTTTTGTGTCACACCTACGTGACGAGTTGACGATTGTTTATTATTGAATTAAATAATTTTTTTAATGATTTTTTTTGTTGCAAAATTCCAAAGGTTTTGTGCATCACTGCTGTTATAAATTTTAATAACCGTGAAATATTGAAAATTGCAGCCTCGGGGGACAAAGCGCACTATCAAGATCTCAATTATACACATCATGTCAAGATTAAATCGTTCGTTCGTTCGAGAACTCAATCCATTTCATCAAAGTTAATTAGATACACCTGCTGGAAAAACAAACAACAAGGCGTCTCCATGGTTCCTCCTCCTCCTCTTCCTCCTTGTTCGAGTTTTTTTTTATGTTGCTTTAAACGTAAAACGACACTGAATGATTTTACGACTAACATTTGGAATTTTTTGATATTCGGTCGATGTGATCACAAAAGTAAATTAAATCTTAATCTTTATAGCAGAAGACGTTTGCCAAAGTAAAAAAAAATATCACAATGCACTCTAAGCGCGCATTAAAAATTTTATTTTTAAAAAATTTCGCATTATTTATGCATGCAAGATTTTTTTTTCCGTGCCTACCTTCGTATATTCGGCTGAACTGACCATTCTGGTATTTTTATTCATTTAAAAAAAAATATCAAATTTTATTTTATTTTTATCGCAAAAAAAGTGATAAAACGTTATACGTAGACCTATCGACTCCAAAGCATTAACATTTATATTGACTCAAAAAATTCTTTCGTTTCTTCGTTGTTTGTAGACAAAAGTAAATAGAATTTTATGCAAATCCATTTTATTTGTCCGTCAACTTTTGGGTCTGTTTCTGGTCATCACGAAATTAATACAATTTTTTTTTGGTTGAAGAGAGGATTAAATTCTTTAAAAAAAAAAATCGGGCTTTGAATTTTTGTTTACTGCAAAAATTTTGATGATGATTTATGGATTTTATTAAGGTTTGGTAGATAATTAAATTTTGTCGCTTTGATTTTTTTCAATATTGAAAAAAATATTGAAAAAATATTGAGTGATAATCACTTAAAAAACTTGCAATAATTCATTAAATAAAAAAATCTTTAAATTTTATTTATTAATTTTTTTAAAAATATTTTTTAATAAATTTTTTAAAGCTTAATATTCACTAACAATAGCGACACTATCAGTCGTTCTTCGTTCGAGACTTTTTTTCGTTCGAGGTTTCTCATTTTTGACAGCTCTTTGATACTCTCTGAAATCTCTTCTTGAATCAAGTCTTGAATCGACTCCATTTCTGCTGTGATACGTTGATGGATTATTTTGGCTTCGTCGTGTCATTTGAGATTCATCTGACGAGCCATATCTGCCGTCATTTTGTCTACCAAAAAATTTTTTTTTTTTACGAAATCTCATCGAATTTTTTCTTAACTCACCTTTCTAACCGCATCGGCGAATGAATCATCCGAAAACCACGATCACTCAGTTCCTCACCCGGTTGTATCGTTGGATTATTATAAGCATATCTCTCACGATTCCTGTGAATTTTTTTTTTTAAATAAGTCGTGAAAATAATCGATTATCGACGTGAACTCACACTCGTTGCAGATCGCGTATCTCCTTCTTGAAGTAACACATGAGACAGCAAATGACGAGGATGGAAATGAAGAAGATGAATGTAAAACTCCCACAGACGATGAGAATCAGGTAGATTTGGTCCTGCATTTGCATTGTTTTTACTCACAATATAGAAATTATTCACAAATAACTAAAACCGAACTACTCGCGAGACGAAACTTTAAAGAGTGACAGCTTAAAAAAATGTGAAATGGCTTTCGAAACTGCTCGCCAACTAAATGCTTAAAGATAAGATAAGGGAATTAGTTTTGTTTTACGAAGAATGACTCAAAAGTAGGCAAGTCGCTATTCGTAGTAAATAAATTGCAAGATTGTACTTTGAAACAAAAACGTCTCGTGAATGTAATAAATCTTTGTAGAAATTATCTCAGGTGTGATAAAATTTTTGTACGTGACGATCGGTATAAGTTCATTTAACTTTTGATGATCTTCGGATATGTGAGATTTTGAGATTTTTATGAAGATTCGATTTTATTCAAGTTGAAAAGGTTTCAAATTAATCCCTTAAAATGTCAATTTGACCCTCTTTGGAATTGATTCGATTTCAGCCCCAAAAATTCAATAAAGTAAAGAAGTTAATTTGATCATTTAAGAAGTTTATTTAATTCCTTTTAAATGATCAAATTAACCTCTGGAAAGGTTTAATTCTATGGAGCTGAATTCGATCAATTCCAAAGGGATTAATTATTTCTTCTTGTTATTCAGACAATTAAAATCACGAATTCTATCACAAAACAATTCGTCAATAAAAATTCTCAAAAAAATTCAATTCAAATACGAAACGATATACGAAAACGATCACTTTCTTCGATGCATCTTAATTTGATCAATTTCTTAAATTTTTCAATAGGAAAGTTTACGACCTCTTCTGTCAAATCATTGTACTCCGTCAGGAGATAGTAAAGTAATCCAAATGGGTTGTTTTAAAATTGCTTGGTTTGGATTAAATGGAAGTTTTGTTTTGATCACTTCAGTAGATGAATCTTTAATTTTTTTTTCAGTTTCAATTTTTTGGCAGTTTTGAGTTATAAAATGATTAAAAATGATAAATTAGAGCCCTCTGACAAATTTCAATCCATTTGGAGCAAGATTTGACAAAAATAGCTTTGACACAGTTTTTGACACAGTTTTTTTGCTCTTGATTTAGTTTTTAAAACAAAACTATGTCAAAGAGAAAATTTTTTTTCAGTTTCAATTTTTTGGCAGTTTTGAGTTACAAATGTTTTTGACAAATTTTTATTTTAGACAAATTTCAATCCATTTGGAGCAAGATTTGACAAAAATAGCTTTGACACATTTTTTTTTGCTCTTGATTTAGTTTTTAAAACAAAACTATGTCAAAGAAAAAATTTTTTTTCAGTTTCAATTTTTTGCCAGTTTTGAGTTATAAAATGATTAAAAATGATAAATTAGAGCCCTCTGACAAATTTTTATCCATTTGGAGCAAAATTTGACAAAAATAGCTTTGACACAGTTTTTGACACAGTTTTTTTGCTCTTGATTTAGTTTTTAAAACAAAACTATGTCAAAGAAAAAATTTTTTTTCAGTTTCAATTTTTTGCCAGTTTTGAGTTATAAAATGATTAAAAATGATAAATTAGAGCCCTCTGACAAATTTTTATCCATTTGGAGCAAGATTTGACAAAAATTGCTTTGACACAGTTTTTGACACAGTTTTTTTGCTCTTGATTTAGTTTTTAAAACAAAACTATGTCAAAGAAAAAATTTTTTTTCAGTTTCAATTTTTTGGCAGTTTTGAGTTATAAAATGATTAAAAATGATAAATTAGAGCCCTCTGACAAATTTCTATCCATTTGGAGCAAGATTTGACAAAAATAGCTTTGACACAGTTTTTGACACAGTTTTTTTGCTCTTGATTTAGTTTTTAAAACAAAACTATGTCAAAGAAAAAATTTTTTTTCAGTTTCAATTTTTTGGCAGTTTTGAGTTATAAAATGATTAAAAATGATAAATTAGAGCCCTCTGACAAATTTTTATCCATTTGGAGCAAGATTTGACAAAAATTGCTTTGACACAGTTTTTTTGCTCTTGATTTAGTTTTTAAAACAAAACTATGTCAAAGAAAAAATTTTTTTTCAGTTTCAATTTTTTGGCAGTTTTGAGTTATAAAATGATTAAAAATGATAAATTAGAGCCCTCTGACAAATTTTTATCCATTTGGAGCAAGATTTGACAAAAATGGCTTTGACACAGTTTTTTTGCTCTTGATTTAGTTTTTAAAACAAAACTATGTCAAAGAAAATTTTTTTTTCAGTTTCAATTTTTTGCCAGTTTTGAGTTATTTCTTTGCCTAAAAATATAATTTTATAAAAAAAAAATTATTAAATTTTATAAAAAAAATACTCACCTTCCAATGGCCATCAATTCCTAAAATTTTTCATTCATAAAAATAAAACAATAGAAAACATAAATATCTTATCAGTCATTCAAATATTTAGTTACTTGTTCAAAGCTGTTTCCGCCTTTGTACCGATAAAACTTATGCAATGTTGTAACTCGTCGTTTTATCAAGTCACCAAAATTTACATAAGCTTACAAGCCTTATCCGATTTGACGTCCAAAATATTGTTTCTCGTTAATTAACTCACATCGATCATATTTACATATAAACACTGTGGAAAAAAAAAGTGAATTTCTCAATCAGTTTAAATAAATCTTAATTTATGGTCGTTAATGTCGAGCGAACAGGTGTCAAGAAAAATAAACACAATATTAATAATAATAATTATTGCTATAAGCTTCTTTCCTCGTTACGAGTCTACGTTACGTTTGACATTAGACCATATGGCACGTTCCGAGCTTCTGAATTTAGTAGATAAATTTCGCAGACGAATTTTATCGGTTTCTTATCAAGGATGTCAAAATTCGTATAAAAATGCGGCAATAATTAAGTGATTTACAAGACAAAAGAGCTGAAGTTTGATGCGACAAGTTTGAACTTGATCACACTGAGAAGAATATTTTCTTGATATGCTTTCAGGAAATTTAAAAATTTGTTAAAAAATTAATGAAATTTTAAACCTTACCTGAAATTGTGTCCTCCAAAAAGTTATTTTTAAAGCCATTTTTGGTTAAAAACTAAAAATGTTTAAAATTTTTTTTCTTTCTGAAACTTTCGAAAAAAATTTTCTCATTGTAAACCTAAAATATCTTCAAAAATAATGTTGTTAACAGAAAAAAATGTTTCATTTGTAAGTTTTAAAACAGTTAATACCTTTATAAGCCTCTTAAAGGTGATATTTTACTAATTTATGTTTTATATGTCTCTCTTGATGTGACAGAAATCTTTTGTATTCAACCTTATCAAAAATATTTTCGCTACTGGATTATACAAAAAAAAAAAAATAATTGCGGGATTAAATTAAATCGAGTTATAAAAAATTTGCCGTGAAGCAAGTTAAGTTTTAGAAAATTAAATCCCAAAATTTATTTTTTAGTCTAAAACTTTTTGTATTTAATAAAACGAAGAGACAAAAGAAACAACAAAAAACACTGCACTGCAAAAAAAATTATCTTCATCATCATTAATCAATCGCCAATCACCTTGAAAAGTTTGTCAACTGCTGAACTTCGTTTTGAACTTTTTGATTTTTTTTTTAATTTAAATTTTTTTTCAGAACAACTGTGACAAACAAGAAAAAATGTCATGAACCAGTTAGAAGTCACTTATGTCAAAAAATTAGCTTTAAGTGCTTTGACTGGCACGTCAAAAATTTGTGCTCGTGACTGAACGCTTAACAAAAATCCCGTTTTCCATCAATTTAACGCTCATAACTTCACAATACGCTTAAAAATTAGCCTGAAATGATCACTTAATTTATCATTTTCTTGCATTTTTATTAAGTTTCGTATTACGAAGACGCGGTGAATGAAAAAAAATGTATAATTTATTTGTGAACAAAGATGTCCAGAAGCCATAAAAAAATTCATTTAAATAAAAGTTTTTGTTTTCCTCAAGATCAGAAATGTTAAGGTTGGTAAAGTGTCATTTATAAATTTTTTAAAAATAAAAATGACAAAAAGGTGTTGGGAACAAGATGCGATGAAGAAGCTACATTAACATTGATTATCGTGAGAAAAATTATTGTGAGCCTTATTGAAGCACGGAATGATTAAAAATTTAGTACTTTTCATCATAGAAAAGTTTTCTTTACCTGTTTTTTTTATGGAAATCGATTAATTTTGCTTGAAAATGTTTATGATGCTCTTTTTCAACTTAAATTAATTATCAGCTTATGATTGGTTTCAGAGGTTTAACATTTTTCATATTAAATTACTTTCCGTAAATCAATTGAAATGATTATTTAATTAATATAACCCTTAGTTGCGTACCTATAAATTCCAATTTTGAAATTTATTCTACTCATTTCTATGTTAAAAGTGCTATCAATTGCAAGTGCTATCAGTTTGATATTCATAGGAGCTTTAAAAAAGTTACTCATCATGACAGCTGTTGATAAACTCAAAAGTGTTGAAAAGATGATAAAAATCATCATGAGCGTTGTAGGTTTCAACGTTCTTTCCGAAAATTACAAGACAAATCTCCTTACTAAAATTGTAATATTCGATTGTGTCACTTATATGAGCATCAACTCATACGTCATCACATATTTCTGGGGAGATCTGATTCGCGTTTGTTTTTGCCTTGTTACCTTCAGTTTTGGATTTCAATGTACAGCAAGGATTTTCGTTTTTATGTTCAAACGTGAGGGAATGTGCGAGCTACGGGACCAGCTATTCTCATTCTTCAGCAAAATCGATCGTGAATTATCGATGGAACGAATGGTGAATCGCTTTGCTGGATATATATTATTTCAAACCCGAGGAATGACAGTTGTGTATATTTCAACGGGTTTTATGACATTAATTTATCCCGCAATTGTTTATTTTTTCACGCAAGAAGCTATGCTACCATTTGGATTTTTCATACCTGGTTTGAGCTATACGGAGAATCCTGGGTACTGGCTGAACTATTGCCATCATATAGTACAAGTTGTGATGACTGTTGCTGGTTTGACGGCGTCTCAATGTATCAATGTGATGTTACTTATCGGAGCTTGTTTGATGATTGAATCGCTAATAGCGAGATTGGAAAGTTTAGGACAGGATTTGCTGAAAAACGATAAGGCTTTTAAAGATGTGGATTTGTCAGAAGTTATTCACTTTCATCAAGATATTATTGCGTTCGTTGATGGAATTGAGAAGGTCTTTAGCATGATGATGATGATCGATGTTATATTTATTCCATTTCAAATTATCATCATCTTGATGGTTTTGACAAAGACCTTTTGGATTCCTGGATTTGTAATTGCACTTTCTGTCACAACTTTACTTTTGTTTGACTGTGGATATGGACTTTACATTGAAAAGAAGGTTAGTTAAATCTTACATTTTCTTTTTAGGCTTTCTATTTTTTTTTGTAGTTTGATGATCTCTGTAGAGCCGTATACGATATTCCATGGCATTTGATGACTGCGAAAGATCGAAGAACATTATTGCTTATTTTGGTTAAAACTCAAAAACCTCCGTTATTGACTTTTGGTAAAATGGCTTTTATAAACATGTCGACATTTGTTCAAGTAAGTTTACGGTCATTGCCGAAAAAATATTACTGAAGATTCGAAATTTTAGGTCTACAAATCGATATATTCGTATTTTATGGTATTGAAGAGTTTTGATGCTTAACTCCAACAGAATTTGTTGAACATGCAGGATGATTTTGGACTATTTTTAGAATCAATTTATAAGCTAATCGATTTCATATTCGCGTGATGCACTTTAAAATTAAAAGCTTAACACGCAATATATCGTCATTTAAAAATTTTATGCCATAATTAGTTAAGCTTTCATTTAGCTTCGTTTGCATAAAGGATCACTTTTCTTTAACTTTTTTTTCAGTTTCTTTTTACATTTGACACTGAATTAAATATCAATTATGACTGCTCTCGACAAGCTCAAGGCAACTCATCAACGCGCCAACAACATCCTTAAAACTGTAGGCTTTGCCATTCTTGATGACAACTACAAACGAAGCTTCTTAACTTTCTTCGCCATGTTCGATTGTGCATCGTACATGTGCATCAACGCTTACGACATTTACCTTTTCTGGGGAGATCTTATTCGCGTTTGTTTCTGTCTTGTCACCTGGAGTTTCGGTTATCAATGCACTGCAAGAATTGACGTGTTTTTCTTCAAGGGACAAGAAATACGCGACTTACTTGATATTCTCTATGCATTTTTCCGAAAAATCGATCGTGATATCTCAATGGAACGTATTGTGAATCGCTTTGCGGGATACATTTACAACCAAACAATGTTTTTAACTATAGTTTTTAGCATGAGCGGATTATTGACGTTAGTTTATCCAGCGGCTGTATATGTTTTTACGAAAGAAGTTATTTTGCCCTTTGGCTTTGTGTTGCCAGGATTGAATGATACGGAGCCCATTGGTTATACTGTGAATTATTTGCATCATATCATGCAAGTTTTTATGACAGTAGCAGCATTGATAGCAACCCAAAGTATTACAGTGATGTTCTTGATTGGCGCTTGTTTGATGATTGAATCGCTGATTGCAAGATTAAATGAGTTGTCGTGTCAATTATTGGCAAAACGGAATATTGATGACTTTGAGGATTTGGACTTATCCGAAATTGTTGAATTTCATCAGCAAATAATTGCGTAAAACACTTGAAACTATAAAAACTTACTTACTTTAACTTCTTATTTTAGATTCGTGAAATCCATTGAGTCCCTTTTTAGTTTGACAATGATGGTAGATGTCTGTTCAATATCCTTTCAAATCATAATTACATTGATGGTTTTAACAAAAAGCTTATGGATACCTGGAATCGTGATTGTCTCATGTGTTTCCTTCATGTTGCTTTTGGACTGTGGATACGGGCTTTATATAGAAATGAAATTCGATGATCTTTGCACTGCTGTTTATGATCTGCCATGGCATTTGATGTCGCTTCAAAATCGAAAAACAATTCTCTTCATGTTGGCTCGCACGCAGAAACCTCCTTTGTTGACTTTTGGTAAAATGGCTTACATGAATATGTCGACTTTTGTAAAAGTAAGTTCCGTAAATTGATCAAATTGGTCTTAACACTTTGATTTTTCTTTAGATCTACAAGTCCATCTATTCGTATTTTATGGTATTGAAGAGCTTTGAAGCCTAAGATATTTCTAACATAAAATGTTAAATTAGTAAAATATCACAAATAAAGATATTAAAAAATAGTGATACATACCTTCGCTTTTTTGTACTCCTCAATTCACAATTTCATACTCCTCATTTAAATTTTCCGAACTCCTTATCCACTGTAGAC
The DNA here is from genome assembly GCF_036172545.1 of Culicoides brevitarsis. Taxonomy (NCBI): domain Eukaryota; kingdom Metazoa; phylum Arthropoda; class Insecta; order Diptera; family Ceratopogonidae; genus Culicoides; species Culicoides brevitarsis. Next base: position 37,894,156 of record NC_087085.1, on the reverse strand, counting down.
TTTTCCCATTGAAATGCATATATTTCACTATTTTGTACTCCTCACTTCACATTTTCGTACTCCTCATGATGTTTTCACAATTTCATACACCTCACAACCCAAGGGACTGACCTTCAGAGTTTGTAAGCTTCAAAATTTCGCCTTGTGAATTTTCTTCTTTAGAACATATGGTTGACCTTGAATTGGCGCCTTTTTTCCTTCATTTATGATTTCATAAGGTTAAGTTTAAATTTTAATTAGAAAACTAAGCAATTAAAGAACATAATTTTCTGATAATCAATGAATCGGTGTTTCGTGTTTGATGCAAATAATTGCTGACGCTCATCCATTATTCAATTTTTTCCTTTTCTTATAAAAGCATATCAACATGATTTTCTTACCTCACTCTTTCACGAAGTTCCTTCAACCAAATAGAAAAAAATGGCAGCCATCGATCGTTTGGAAGCAGCAAAGTACCGCATATCAGTTGTCGCTTCAACTGTTGGCTTCGACGTGCTAAAAGAAAACTTCAAGTTCAACATCTTAAGCTACATTGCTCTCATTGATATTGTGACTTATATGTCCATTAACTGCTACGACATCCATCTTTTCTGGGGAGACTTCATCCGTGTTTGCTTCTGCCTTGTTACTTGGAGCTTTGGGTATCAAGGATCAGCAAGAATCATTGTTTTCGTGTCAAAAGAGAAGTTGATCAAAGATTTGTTGGCTAAAATCAAGGCTTTTATGCTTAAGATGGAAAAGGATATGTCAACGAATTTCATTGTGCGCCGATTTGCTGGTTACATTGATTTTCAATGCAAAGGCATCACAATAATTTTCTACCTAACAGGACTCTTGACGATAGTTTATCCAGGACTCGTATATCTTTTTACGAAAGAAGCTATTTTGCCTTTTGGTTTTATTATTCCGGGCTTGAGTGATAAAGAGCTGCTTGGTTATACCTTGAACTATTGCCATCATATTTTGCAAGTGATTTTCACAGTTGCTGGATTAGTTGCGGCTCAATGCATTAATATTATATTTCTCCTTGGCGCATGTTTGATGATTGAAGTTCTCATTGTCAACCTGAAATCATTGGAGAAAGAGTTGAAGGAAAATGATGATGATAATCATGTTGAAATGCATTTCATTGAGATCATTAAAACTCATCAGGAAATAATCGAGTAACTAAAAAACTTATTTCGAAAATATTTTTTTGAATTAAATTCTTATTTCAGATTTGTTCACACCTTGGAATCACTTTTCAACTTGATGTTCTTGGTTGATGTCTTTGCCATCTCTTTTCAAGTCGTCATTATTTTGATGGTTTTATCAGAAAGCATATGGATTCCTGGATGTGTAATTATGACAATGGTTTCCTCGATGTTGTTCATTGACTGCGCTTACGGTCTTTATTTGGAACTAAAGGTAATTTTTTTTTTAATTTTTTTTATCAAGAACTTTCTGATTTTTTCTTCTAGTTTGATGCTATTTGTACTGCTATTTATGACCTCTCATGGCATTTAATGTCATTGAAAAATCGCAAAACTGTCCTTTTCATGTTGACTCGTGCACAGAAACCTCCGCTATTGACTTTTGGTAAAATGGCTTATATGAATATGGCAACTTTTGTTCAAGTAAGTTTCAAAATTGATCGTAATGTTCATTAATTTTTTTTTTAATTTTTAGGTTTACAAATCTATTTATTCGTATTTCATGATGTTGAAGAGCTTTGAGGCTTAAAAAAAAGTTAGAGAAGCTTTAAAAAATTTTCAATGTTCAATAATTCAGCCTAATAAATATCGCTTTGCTTGCTTATTGATTTTTTTTTCTTTCCTGTTGTTTATCAATCAGATTTCTCACATCAATTTTATATAATCGTAAAAAAAAGATGCCGCTCAAAGAATAACATATCAAATTAATTGTAGGGCAACGTGGTGATTTTATGACTTGTTTATTGGTATACGAACAAATTTTTTTTCCTAATCACTTCGGTTTATTTACTTTCTGATAACATTATAACCTTGTCTGCTGTGTAGGTTAGGTATGCAACGGAATTTGGATGTGAAACAAGAAAGGTCAAGCTACTTTGTCTTTTTGTTAAAAAAATTTTTTTTTTGATAGGATTTTTTTTTAATTTAAGATTAATTTAATTAAACAAAATTTAATAAAAATTATTTATTTTAAATAAAACAAAAATTTTAGACTTTAATATTAAAAAAAAATAATTAAAATTAAATTAAATAATTAATTTTTAAATTAATAAAATTAAATAATATTTTAAAAATAATTTAAAATAATTAATTTTAATTTAACAATTTTAAAAAAAATAAAATATTATTTTTTTTTTAATTTTTTAATTAAATTTAAAAAAAAAAAAAAGTTTTTTAAAATAAATAAAAATTAATTAAATTAAATAATATCGATAAATAATTTTTTAAAATAAAATTTTTAAATAAAATAAATTAATTAAATAAAAATTTAAAAATTAAAATAAAAAAAGTAATTTAATTAAATAAAATCATTATAAATTAAATTTAATTAAAAAAAATATTAATTAAATTTTTTTTTTTTTTTTTTAAATAATTCGTTCTCAACAAAAACTTTCCATAAACAACAAATAAATAATAACATTAAAAAAATTATAAAAATTCTAAACATCCAAATACTTGACAATACAAGGCAATAATTCACTTAAATGGCGCGAAACATGTATTTTTTTTATTTTATTTTGTCATTCCAAAGCATTTTTATCCATATTTATCCGACACCAAGCATACAATGTTGTATCTCCACAAACGCATAACACAAAAAAAACGAAAACTAAAAGGCACGACAAATCGCAAAAGAGACACCAAAATCGAAATACGTGTCTCTAATATTCTTCTCTCCAAAATCAATTCAAATTCACGATGATGATTAGGAAAGACAAGAACATGCTTCTCGAATTCTTGTATAAATATCTGTCGTCTTCTACTTTCAAATTAAACTCCATCCACATATCTATCTATATCTACATTAGCGGAGTAGTTTGCTTGAACAAATACGATAAAAATAACAAACACTTGAAGCTTGGTGCGAAACAAGTGAATATTTTATTTGCCGGTCGTTTATATGTTAAACGTATACTTGTACGAAACTCTATTGAAGGTACAGGAAGACGCATAAAACTTAAATGTTGAATTATAAAAAAAAATATTAGAAATAATAATATTGAGTGAAACAATGAAATTCTTTATTTTTTTATTACGTAATTTCTTTTGACAATGCACACTTGTATTAAGAACGATGCGTAAAAAAGACGCTTCATTCATTGTACGAATGTACGTAATGTATATAAATGAAATGGAAAAGAAATTGGGGGAAATCTTCTTTGTCTTCATATTGATTCATGTAAGTATATTTCTGGAATTGCGTTTCAAAACTTTCATTTCTTCCCTTTTTTAGGTTGAAACAATTAAAAAAAAGTGTTTCAGGCCCTTATATAAGTAAATTTTCAGTTTTTATAAAGTTTGAATTAGCGAAAGGCGATTTTCAAATTTTAACGGTTATTTTTTGAATTGACATATCCAAATTTTTCAGATAAACTCAAATTCATATTTTATAAAATATTCAAAAAATTAATTGATAAAAATTTGAAAATCGCTTTATATTAATTCAAACTTTAGAAAATCTTAGATTTACAATTTTGTACAAAAAAAATATTTGATTTTTTTTTATAAATTAACAAGTTTGAATAATTCCATTGATTATTTTGAAAAATTTTCAAATGTTTAATGATATTTTTTTTTCGAAAAATTTGTAAATGTCAATTCAAAAAAATTACCGTTAAAAGTTTTGAAATTTAATTTATTTTAATTAAAAGCAAGATAATAATAAAAAAATTAATAGTTTTATTGATAAATTAAATTTTAATAAATTTTTGATAAAATCATTGTAAAATTTAAAAATTATTTTTTTTTATTTAATTGATTTAACTTTTTTAATTAAATAAATTAAATTTTAAATTTTAATTTTAAAATTTATTAATTAATTTTTTAATTTAATTTATTTTTTTATTTAATTAATTTTAATTTTTTATTTTAATTTTTTTTAATTTTAATTTTTTTAATTTAATTTAATATTTTTTTTTATTTATTTAATTGCTTAATTTTATTTTTTTGATAATTTTTTTTTAATTTAAAAATTTTGTAATAGAACAAATAATTAAATATTTGATTAAAATAAATTATAAATAAATTTTAAAAAAATAAATTATGATGAAATATGAAACAAATTATCACATTGCACCTGCCTTATACTAATATAACTTTTATTTTTTGTCTATTTAGGAAATTGCGTCTTAAAACTTTCAACAATCTCTAATGCAAACATTTTCTTTAGAAACAAAAAAAAGACAAACAGGTGAGGAAATTGCTACAAATTTTTACACACAGTGCATCGGTATGACACACAATCGTACAGGTACATGCCCTATAGGTACATGATAATGTTTCTAAATGATAACAATAACATTAATATTATAAAACCTTTATCAGAAATAATGAATGAAAATTTATTGCACGTATAGAAACTCGCTCCGTACGTGCATCATTTGCATTCTGTAGTATTTCTACGGATGTGTCATTCTTTTCTTGCCTATTAGCTACGTTCAAAAATCTATGAAAAATTATTTCGCTAATTTTTCTTCTATAAATTTTTTTAGAAAAACTGACCTTTCTAATAGCTCCATAGACACGTAGAAGCAACTTAAAAATTTTACGACTTTTAATCGTGCAGTGCTAATAATGCGCGAGCCGAAACCCGAAGACAAACACAAACAAATAAACGAAGTTGCCGCTCGCGTACACGAAAAAAGCCGCTTCTCGCTACGTGTATATGTTGATCCGGTTATACAACATATATAATAACATGTATATGAATGAAATCGCGGAACGATTGGCGCAGGCAGCTAACGCGATTTTCAGCCAATGATGACGCGACGCTGCATGAGCGCATGTCTAAAAATAGAACGTAAATAAAATACGAAAATTTCGTGAGTGTTTGTGTGTTGTGTGTTTTTTTTAGCAAATGTTGTTTTTCATGCCACAAGTTTCAGTTTAATATTGCACATTGAGCCGATCACAAGCATATTGTTCGTTGGTGAGGCGATTGTGCCGGTGGTTATTGTTGTTTTTATTTCAACTACCTACCGAAAAAAAAATTAAATAATAAAAACGGAAAACAGAAATTTCCTCTTTATTGAAACAATTATTTTTTTGGAAATTTTTCTTTTGTCTCTGTGAAATTGTGTCAATGTCAAACTTTTTTACTAAACACATATGAAAAAAAATTAAAAGGAAAAATCATAAATTTCAATAAATAAACAAGAAAGCTTAGAAATTGTGCCGTCAAATAAACAAGTGTCTTAAAAAATTAAAAAAAGCTATTTTTTGATAAAAATTCTCATACAAAGAAAAAAAATTAGTCAGTTCCTTGCTAATAAAAAAATTATATATATATAAAAATAAATACAAATAAACATTATTTACACAAAAAAAGATAAAAGTGCTGATACGAAAAAAAAATTACTTTCTCAAGTCTACAGGTGTCATCAACATCTTCTAAAAAGTGAGAAAAATTATTAAAATTAAAAATAAATACGAATTCGCTATAAAAAAAAGTGCTAAACATATATTTTTATCATATATTATGTACCAACTTATATTAAAACTTACTTGAGAAACTTAAGAATAAACAAAGTTATTAAAATAAAATAATTAAACAAACATTTATTATTATTAATAATCAAAATAATATTATTAAATATAAAAATATATATATTTTAAAGGCAGTGTAAAATTATTATATAAACATATATTATTATATACAATTGGATTACTACAAATATTGAAATAAAAAATTATTTGTTTTAATATTATTTTTCGCAAATTGGATATTTTTTAGTCATTAACAATTTTGGTAAGTTATATTTTTTTATTAGAAATTTTTTAATTAAATTTTAAATTAAATTAAAATTAATTATTTAATTTAATTTAATTATTTTAAATTAATTTTATTTAAATAAATTTAATTTAATTTAAATTATTAAATTAATTTTAAATCAAATAATATTTAAAATAAAAATAATAAATAAAATATTTTCTTAATTAATATAAAAATATTAATAAATAATTAATTTAAAAATTTTCCAATGAAATAATTCATGATAATCTTATCATCGGTTTATACATCAACTATTGTATTTTATTTGCTCAAAGAATTAAAACGCAAATATTTAAACAACTTTATGTCTACACAAAAAAAGTTTGTTTCTTTGTATAAACTTGTCATTTATTTTCTGTTGTATAAAAATTTGTCTAAATTATGAATAAAATCATGTATTCATCAATTTGTTATTTATACACCAAATACAAAAAAAAAATATTTAAATATACAAAAGGTATATGTTAATCAATTGATAAACAGTTCTATCAAAAAATTATAATTTTTTGTACAAATACGAAAAAAAAAAATTTTTTTTTAATCATATATTTTTATAAATGTACATATGTGAGTGGATGCTGCCTGTTACCATGCTGGTTTATCTCATTCATGTCATGTAATAATTTTATATTTATTTTTTTGAGTTCTTCTGTTTTTTTGTGTGTGTTTCATAAATTAAAAGATTTTTGCATTTATTTTTTTTTAATCTAGAAAAAAATAATTTTTTAATAATTGCAGATTAAAAATATTAAGAAAAAGGATTAAACATTAATTTATTTTTAAATACGAAACGCTAAACAGGTTGCATAAAAAAAAAGATCAAATTCATAAAAATAAATATTTAAATATGATACTGTACAAAGGCGTTTATTTACATATTTTTTTCTGATGGTAATATGAATAAACAAAAAAAAAAGTTCCGACATGTCCATGTTATATTGTATATAAAAACTAATAATAATAAACAAAAATTAATATTTTTAAAAAATAATAATACAAGTTGGATGACACTCGCCCAACAACAAGTAAGGCACCTACCTCAACAAAACATGTTCTTACCATATTAATAAAAAAAAGATCGTCAATGAAGTGAAGTGAAGAGAAGTCGAGCGATAAACATGAAACTATATAATATACATTATAAAGGTTGATATAAGTTTTGCTGAAGAAAAAAAATTTAGTGAGGGCGTATTTTTTCGTTGTTTATGATTTTTCGTAGGAATTGGTGCTTTGGTTAGGTAGCCAACGAGTTTTAATTAAATTTAGTTTTAATTTATAATTCATGTTGATTTTACACAAAATGGTCATTAAGATATCGCAGTAATTTAATTTTATGTAGTACGTATAATAGTTAATCGATTATTATTACTTACTTGCTCGCCAACACCTACTAAAAGTACTTGTCTCTTTCCTGTTAATTTTAAAACATTTATTAAAATAGGGTAAACTTGCTGTTTTGTACTATTAACTTAATGTATTCAAATCTGAAATTTATTAACAAATAATTTTTTCAACAGGTTAAGAACTCTAAATTATATCATTTTTGAACCAATAAATTAAGATAAAATATTTGAAAATTTTAAAAGAATTTATTTTGAAAATTTAATGTAAATTTGTAAATAATTTTTTTGTATCAGGTTATGGGCTCTAAAAGGTTCTGAATTAATTTAAATGATTTATTTGTTTATTAAGAATATTTTAAGGCATATATTAATCTAAAATGAAAGAAAATTTTTAAATTAAGAAGCCCTTGATAGATTTTTTAATTAATTAAAAAAATTGTTAACAGGTTATGGACCCATATTCATCCAAAATATGCATTGGGACTTCAAAATTAGTCAACGAACAGTTTTTTTTTATAATTGGACTGTTCGTTGATTAAATAACCACAACCCAGTATACATTTTGAATTAATGAAGTAAAATGGACCCATAACCTATTAAATAATTATTCGCCAAATTTTTAACAAATTTCAAAATTTTATATTTTATTTAAAATATCTTGAAAATTTGTTCGTAAAAATATTTTTAAAGTATTTTCTTGAAGAAAATTTTCAAATTAAGAAGCTCTTTATAATTTTTTTAATTAATTAAAAAAATTAACAGGTTATGGACCCAGGTTCATCCAAAATATGCATTGGGACTTCAGCATTAGTCAACGAACAGTTTTTCTCATACTTGGACTGTTCGTTGACTAAATAAACAAATCCCAGTTCACATTTTGAATGAAAAAACGGAACCATAACCTGTTAACTAATTATTTTCGAAATTTTTAAGACATTTTAAAATTAATTTTTTTTTTGTTAAATATATCCAATATATTTTCTTGAGGTATTTGTTGAAGAAAATTTTAATTATTAAATTAAATGTAAAAAGTTACACGTTCGCCCCCCCATTTTTTAAAGTCAATAAGGATTGGCGCTCATTACAATTCTGATAGAAATTTCCCTTAACAGTCGTTCGTTGACATATTGTCATTTTTCTGCGATATCACACAAAATACCAAAAAACAAACCTCCTGTACATTAAAAATAAATAAACTTTTTGTGTCAGGCCATTTATAAAATTTATATCTGTTTGTGATAGATAGCCATAAATACATGTATAAAATTATATTTTAGCATTATAAAATAAATATATAATAAAATATATATAAAATATAATAAATGAAAAGCACACCCATAGTTAAAAAAAAATCCACAAAGGAAAGTCATACAATTCGTCGTCGTCGTCGTCGCTTGGAAGTTAGAAATTTTGTGGTGTAGGATTAGAAATGTGTCCCATTTAAAAAATTAATGTCGTCCATCGTTGTTTGGCCACAATACACACGAAATATATATATCTTGTTGTTTTTTAAAACAAATTGCAGTAAAACATGCTCATCGTTAAGTTAACTTCTACGCTTGTGTCTTGCTATACAAACGAAAAATTTGTTTTGTAATAAACGAACGGGACATTAACTTTTTATTAATACTAAACTTCTGTGTTAGATACCTACACACCAAAAAAAAAAAACATTCACAAAAATAGATCGATACGCGATATTTATTTCAATTCTGCGATTCAGAAGACTTTCTGAAAGAAAGAAATTGATTTGAACTTTTTTTCTCAATCCAAAACTAATTTTAAGTAGGAGTTTTGTCTCATGTTTAAAAAACATTCAACTCTCCGTTGATTCAGTATTCAGTTCAATTAATGTCCTTTTTTCTACTGAAACTATAATAATAATAATAGCAAGTAAGTCCCACACGTGCTGTAAACTTGCATAAATGTAGAATGAAAATGAAATGACTTTTCACACTTTTCCGAGTAAACGTTCGCTATACAAAAATAAACACTATTAAACATTTTAAAACGGAACAAACATTCATTATGTTGATGGTGGTCGGTAAACGTCTGTAGGAATGTATTTTAATGAAAATGGAAAACATGCTGCTCGAAATTTCTTTAGAAGAAAAACTAAACAAGTGTGAGAGAGTGAAAAAAAGTGAAAGAATGCGAAAAAAGTATGAGATGTAAAAGTTAGGTTAGAATAAAATTTTTTAAACATAACCGCATTACCAGATTTTTTCTGGTTTTTTTTGTGATTTTACGATTTTTCATGATTTTTAATTAATTTTCTTTAAAAAAAAATATTTTTAATTGAAAATTATTTTAAAAATCATTTAAAATTTCAAAAAATCTAAAAAAACAAAAAAATCTGGTAATGCGGTTATGTTTTTTCTGGTTTTCTTTCAATCTTACAAATGATTCAAAATTTTTAAATAATTTTTTTTAATTTTTATTAAGAATAAATTTTCTTTTAAGAAATTAATTGAAAATAATAAAAAATTCTCAAAAACAGTGTTAAAAAAATAAAACCGGAAAAAATCTGGTTATGCGGTAATTCTTTTTTTTAATAAGTTTTAATTTGAAATTTTTAATTTTATTAACGAAAAATAAAAAGCTCATATTAAGACTTTAAAAATTTAAAATAAATCATAAAATATAAAAAAAATTAAAAAAAAAATTTTTCTCATTTTTGTACACCTCACTTTACAAAAATTCTTCGAAACAGACAATAGAAAAGATAAAACCGATATTTTTCGAATTTTTTCTTAATGGATTAAAAAATGGAACATAATATGATAGAAAAATTTGCTTATATTATAATATAAGAAAAATATTTGCAATTCTACTTCCTGAGACTCTTTAATGATAAAACAATCATTTTCAATTAATTTTAATAAAATTAAAAAATAAATAATTAAAAATAGGTCACACAAGTTTATGCTTTATGAGCCGCTTTGTGAGGTCGCTCACTTTCGATTTTTCGTCGCACATCGAGACACATAAAATTCAAAAGCGTCGTCATACGTTTGTCGTAAAATATCTAAATTGCAGTCTAGATATGTTTAAAATTTAATTTTATTGTTATTATTTTGCGTTTGAAACGCACACAACATTTGGACAACTTTTCCGAAGCAAAAATAAATATATTTAATTATTACCGTAATGAACGAAAATTTACGATTAGATCAAAGAGTGTCACTTAAATTTGCGCTAATAGTTAGGTGGGCCATCTCATTTCTCTCTCTTTCTGACTGAGTCACTTTACGTGATTTAAACAAAGTGTTTCAAAAAAAAAAAAAAAGTTGGCGAAAAAGGCAAAACGACTCAAAACCACTCACTTTCCCAAAAGTACGAAAAAAAAAATTAAATTTATAAATTTTATTCGTATATTAACCGTTAAAATATTCCAATTTAGGATTATAAATATATATTAAGAACCGAGTCTCGTATATATGCGAATTTCCGAAAAACTGCAATGCGATGTTTATTTTATATTAATTTCAGTGACAAACTTGTTAAAAGTTGTTGTTACCATTTTCGACTAGATTCATGTTTTTTTTTTACTTTTAGATTTCGCATCTCTCTACTAACAGTAAATAAATTTCGCAGGTTTATGACCTAAAATTACAATTAAATGTGTAATGTTGGAAAAAAAGAGGAGAAGACGAAAAAAATTGTCATATTTTATTGTCTTGTTAATGAAATGTATGACATATTTTTTGTGTAATGCTCACATGAATGTTGTTATGCGAGCGGTGCGATGCAAGGTGTGGTCTTTTAAAAGATATTTTAATAAAATAATGCTTTTAAAAGATTTAATCTGTGTTTACTTTAATATTTTTATTTTTTGCTCGTACGTGTACGCTTGAGTAGTTTTAAGGGGGATTTGAAAGGATTTCACAAAAGATGATTTTTTTCATGTTACAAGTCGATGTTTAACAAGCTAACTTTCGATATATGTAGGAGTCAATTAGTGATTAATGTCGCAAAGTGTCGCAAATTTGTACCTGAATCGGTGTGAAAAGAGAAAAAGATCTCTTGAACCGATTAAAATTTTTATTACCGATTGAAATTTTTATTACCGATTCAATGTTTTTTTTTAAATTTCTTTATTGAGTTCAATTGTTTTTTATTTTTAAAATTAATTAAAATTAAAATAATAATTAATTAAATTAAATTTAATTTAATTATTTTAATTAAAATAATTTTTAAAAATTAAAAATTTAAATAAAAAATTATTACCGATTAAATTTTTTCCTTATACCGATTTCCGGTTCATTATTTTTATTCAATTTTCTCTAATTTTTAATATATTTTTCGTATAATATATCATAAAATATTTTTTTTATAGAATTCAAAGAAAACTCATACAATTGATAAATTAAACTAGTTCATAACCGGAAAAATTTGTATAACCGATTCAACATACAAATGATTTTTTTGTAAATTTTGGGCAAAAAAATTAAAAAAAATTATTTTTTTATGTTCATTTTTAATATCTTTACTTATTAGAAAGCTTTTAAGGTGAAAAACAAAATTTAAAAATAATTTTAAAAAATAACCGATTAAAATTTTTATTACCGATTAAACTGCCAAATATTTTTTTTTACCATTTTTGAAATAAAATCTGAAATTTACTACACTTTTCTATCAAAAAACTTTCAGATATCAATAAATTTTAGATTTCAAGACTTAAAAACTGGTTTTAGAATAATAACCGATTGAAAAAAGTTTCATTCCAATTTTCACCCCACTCACAAAAAATAATACAATAATTTATCGCATATTTATTTGCATGTCAATTTTTGGCAATATTCCACTTCTTTATTTATTTCTTGTGCATTTGAACGTACAGAGCAAAATGAAAGGGAATGAAAGTCAATAAAATATGTTTGTTTGACCGGAAAGGATTTGCCAACACTTTTTGTAAAAATAACAACGATAAATGCCAAATTAAGAGAGTTTTGTACAAAATTACTTGAAAATCAATAAATTTATTGAATTTCAAGTTAATTCAAAGTTTTTAAACATGTTTTAAAAATAATAATTTCCACACAGTTCATTAAAAATATCTAAATAATTGACACATCCCATAAAAATATAAAAATTAATTCACTTGTGCTCTTTCTCTCTCGTATAATTCATTTAAAATAACATGCCAAGACGAGTACGAAGTGTAGTTTCCGTATATGGCAAAATATGGCAAACAAACCTCAAATATAAACATTATTATATGCATTATTTTAATTAACACACAGAGAGTTTTTTTTATGAGATATTGTCATAAATTTTATTACTTTTTAGTGTTCGCGCTCAGCTGCCTCCTTCTAGTTTGATGCAAAAAAGTCATATAACAATAAATAAGCGAATATTATGGACAAGGGTATTTAAGGTCAAAAGAATATTAATTTTTGTTGTGCGTTAGTTATTAGTTTTAACCAAGTAGCGCACGATAATAAACGATGGCGACTGCGAGCTCGCAAGAGATAATATTCACAATAATCATAAATAAGTAGAAGAAAAAGTCCAGAAAGCGAAAAAAAAATTTTTGTATTGAAAAACGAAATCGATAAATCATGCGCGCAACTGTTTAGCCCAAGTTGGGGAGACAGCGGCGACTAATTTTGGCAACTAATAAGATTATTATATGGTTTGTGTTTCGTAAATCCAGCTGAGACGTATACCTATAGTTTTATGTATAATTATATAAATGTGGTCTAACAATGAAAATGTTTTCTTTTGAGAACTTTTTGTATCAGAAGAACGCCTACCTGTTGTGTCTAATTTTGGAATGAACCTTTTCTGTCAGCACTTTTCGATATTTTAATATATTTTTTTTTATAAACAATAATTTTTGTTTTTTTTTTATAAAACCTGTGAAATTTATGTATATTGAATTAATAAAAAAATATTATATAATAAACATTTTTTTATATTTTGTATCAAAAATTAAATAAGAAAAAAATGTTTTAAAATTTATCATATGATTTTGTATTATTTTTAAAATTATCAAAAATATTATTTATATTAAAATTAGTAATATTTATTAAAATTTATTAATAAATAAAAATAATAATCATTATAAATTATAATTATTATTGTTAAATTACAATAAATATTGTTTAATATTATTTTTATTAATATTATTAATTTTTATAGTTTTATAGTAACTTTAAAAAAAATAAAAAAATTGTAAATTGTTATTATGTAATTAAAAATAATAATAAATTAATTTTAAAAAAATATAAATTATAATTCTTATGTTATTTAATTATTTTAATTATTATATATTTTATTAAATTAAATTAATAAATTAATTAATAATAATTATTAAAAAAAAATAAAAATTAAATAAAAATTAAAAAAAAATTAATTAAAAAAGAAATTAATAATTTTTTTTTAATAATTAAATTAAATTTAATTAATTTTTAAATAATTTTTAATTAATAATTAAATTAAATTAATTTTTTAAATTAATTTAAAGTAACTTTTTTAAAATAATATTATTTAAAATTAAGTTATACAAAAAAATAAAAATAAAATATATTTTATAACTCAAATACATAAAAAAATATATATGTTAAACAATAAACATACATAAAATACTCAAAATATGCCAAAAATGTGGAAATATAACCCAAAATCGATTCTTTTGTTAATAGCTATTTTTTTTTTGGCGAATCAACAAAAGAAAAAAATAAAATAAAACACAAGAAACTCGATCTAAAACAGTAAATTGCTGTCAATAAAGATGTCACATTTGTTTGAACATGTCCCACAAATATATCAAATTACTGAAATCTAGACGAAAGTTAATCATCATCAATAATCGATACTATTTTATTATATTTTTTACACTTATCTATTTGTCACAAACGCCTTTTTTCTCAAGAATTTTTTTTTTAATAAAATTTTTAGATAAAAAATCGATAGAAATAAACTTTTATTGAATGATAATTGATAATCAATGATATTTTGAAAAAAATTAGCTTCTATTTCCGTGTGACACCTATTTTTGAAATAAAAAAAATAATAATATCTTTTGAATGAAGATTAAATTTCAAAAATTAAAATTTTTATTTATAAAAACAAAAATTAACAAGTTTTAAAAATTTTGATGAACACCTGATGATAAAAATTAACATTATTATTAATATTTATTAAAATATATATATTAAAATGTAGTTTTATTTTGTTTGACAACAACATACATATTTAAACAAAAAAATTAACTGTTTATTTTTTTTAACATTTTATTCATAAATCCATTTTTTTTTAAAATTTAACGATGGACACCACCAACGGAGTTTTGCCAAAAACAAAAAAAAAATTAACTTACAATCGATAATCGGAACCCGTTTAAAGTGTCTTAAGTACACCATTTTCAATGTAAAGCTCAATCACTTTTGTCATGTCTCTCGCATACACGCACAAGCCCTTATATGGCTAGCACTCATTCGAAATTATTACAACAACAATGGGGATTATACAATTTTTCGATTCTTGTCTTTTTTTATGCTTTTTAACATATGAATAACATCTGTTTAACATTTTTCATAAAAAAAAAATAATATTCACTATAATCGCGATGTATGTTCCAAAAAGTCACCTATCCCACTTTTTTTGTTGGTTTTGTGCCCTTGGAATGAGTCGAAAGTTTTTTTTTTCACTAATTCGGATTCTCTTGGGATTTTTTTTTCGGGTAAGTGCACTATTGAGACGCGCACTGACCAAACATGAAAAAAAAATAAAAAAAAAAGAACACACGAAAAAATGTGCGTTGCAAAAGATCTTTCATTCATATAGATATTTTTTTATTTTATTTTATTAAAAAAAAAAATACATTAAAATAACACATAAAAGTTTTTTGTTCGGAAATATATCGCACACCGCACCCAGAAAAAAATTGTTAAAATAAATATTTTTTTTTTGTGTGTGAGTTTAATTTAATTTATATTTTTTTTATATATTTTTTGCAATTTCCCGTACAAAAAATAAAAAAATGTCTCCTAAACATCTTTATTAGAACTTTATGAAGATGACACTTGGCTGTCATGTTTCTCATCTGGCTCATTATACAACATATATAAAGTTGTTTGTTCATGAATTTACGATGCGCGAGACACACGGGAGACGAAATTTTGAACTAGATTATATATTTTTAGTTTTACATAGAAAAAATAGAAACATGAATGAATTTTTTTGATTTTTTTTCTTTTTACGCAATACATGTCATTAATTTATTATTTTTTTTTTTGTAAAAACAAAAAATTTTTTTTTCAAGACAGTTTAAGACAAAACGGCCACACACATTAAAAAAGTTCAAAATGTCATCATAATTAATATGTATTTAAAAATATGGCAGATAAGCTACTGTTTATTCTTGCGATGATATTTTTTTTTTTTGGTTACCTAACAACAACGAGTCTCGGTCAAAAAAGCGGTTTCGTCTAAAATTAATCATGAAAATTATACTAGTTACTCAATGTCACATTCGTTTAACGATTTTTTTTTATTTTATTGCGCCGGCAGATGCTTTTCTTTTAATTTTTTATTTACTGTTGAAAGGAAAATATATGTTGAGAGAGTCATGAAAAAAAGTTATCTTGAGATTTTAATTTTTTATTTTGTCGTTTTGTGATTTTTTTTTTTGATAAAAGATAAATTTTGTTAGAGATAAATTAAGTTACTCATGTATAATTTGTTAGATTTTTTTGACATTATTGTTTCGCAGATAATTATCTTCAATTTTTCATTTAAATTCTAATAAATTATATATTTTTCATAGTTATAAAAATTGAGGATGAAACAATTTTAAAAATTGTTTTTAAATTCATGAATAATTTTAATAATAAAAAATTTATAAAATTAATTTCAAAAATTAAATTAAGTTTAAATAAAATTTAAAAAAAATTATTTAATTTAAATTTTTATTTTGAAAATATATGTTATAATTTTAGTTCATTTTTATTTAAAAGTTAAAATATACCTAAAAAAAAAAATAAAAAAAATTTAAAATATTAATATATCAATAATTTTTAAATTATTATTTATATTTATTTATTTATTCAATGCCAAATTCTGCCAGCATCTTCATTAATATATACATATTTTTAAAAAAAAATTACATTTTAAAATGCCAAATATACAATATAAAAAATTTAGAAACAAAAATTTTAAAAATTTAAAAAAAAATAATTATTAAAATTAATTTTTAATTATTTAAAAATTTAAAATTAATTTTAATTTTTTAATAAATAATTATTTTTTATAAAAATTTAAAAATAAAAAGGTATTTATTTAATTGAATATTTAAATTAAATATTAATAAAATGAATATTTTAAAGAATTAAAATTAAGAAGTTTTATTAAAATTATTTAAAAAAAAATATATTTATTTTATTATATTTATATTATTTAATATATTTAATTTAATTTTTATAGCAACTTAATTAAATTTAAACTTAAATTTTAATTTAAAAAATTTGTAATTTGTAAATTTTAACAAAAACTTTAAAACAATATCTTATATTGTAACAACCTAACTTTATTAACATATCCAAAATATTATATTATAATCATTTAACATACATGAATACAATCTTTAACATATTATTGAAATATTTGGTCGGAAATAGTCATCTATTCCATGTCTCAATAATTTTTGGAATAATAATCAGAAAAAAACACAAAAACATGAAAATGAACAACGAATGTCATTAATTAAACTCAAAAACAAAATATTTTGACATGTTTCTATTATTAATTTTTATACTATTATTTTCCTCTAAACATGTTCAAACATTGTAAAAATTTAACTTAATTTTTTATTATTTATTTCTTTAGGGGAATTTTGTATTTTTTGACTTTGAACAAAGGTCTTATTATTTTTTTTTCAATTTTTTTTAAAGAACTTATTACTCTACGTGAAGTAAAATTAAATAAAAAAATAATAAGTTGACAATAGATTGTTTGTTTTTACAATAATACTAATAAGAACATGTACTGTACTTAACTTTGTTTATTTATAAATAAATTTTTATTTTTTTATTCTGTTAAAGATATAATTTAATTAAAAAGTCTCGTTTGTTTATTCAAGCAAATAAAGATAAAAATTGCTTTGTTTCTCAATTAGTACATTTATTACACTTACAAACAAAGTGCCTCATTTTAACGAATTTTAATTTAATTTTTTTTTATTACGAAGACGGCAGAACGTGATTTTTTGTTGCTCTAATTTCTGACCTCAATTCAGTCCATCCTTTCCTGTAAAAAAAATCTTCATCTTTCTAACAAACAAATCGTCTCAACAGCAAAAAAAAAATCATCTCGCAACTTCAAGGTTACTTACGTTCTGTACAACATTCAGTATTAATAAAAAAAAATTCAGATAAAATATTCGAACATCTTTCGAATTAAAAAAAAAAACGAAGAAGACGAAAAAAGTAGCATCGTTTTTTTAATGCGCGTCTCTCTATAAATATAGGTTTGCTACAAAAGTTAATGGTTGGTGTGAATTGAGTAGTATCGAAGTTTTTTCATAATTCACGATGAAATCCAATAAAATAAAAAAACAGCAACAAACAACTCGGTGCCAGACAAAAACTTCAAAAATTAATGTGTTTAACACCTCCGTCGTCAAATTTTTTCGATCAAACTACTAAATAATAAAATTTGTAAATAAACAAAATTAGGAACAACCTCAAGGCTTATTGCACGCCCTTCCGCTCTAAGTACAAAAAAAATCAAGTTCAAGTTTTTACGAATTGTGACAAATATGCGAGAAAAGAAAATTAATGAACTTTTAATGAAGTGTCAGTGTAAATTTTCTGCAATAATGCATTTTATCTAAATTACACATCATTTGATTTTACATTTGATGACATTGCGAGGCATTTTGTATTAATTTATATTTCGTATTTAGAAATGCGTGTGTTCGAGCGTGTAGTCGGCGCAAAAAGTACAGAAGACGAAGATTAACAAGACATCTTTGAACATATGTTTCAATTTTTGTTATTTTTTTTTGTTTTCCGCTTCGAGAGCAGAGACGTTCAAGTGACATACTTTTAGATAATTTCGTAAAAAAAATATTATTTATTGCCTTTAAAATTTATAGAATAATTTTGACATTAGAAATATTTTACAATTTTAATGAGCCATTTTAAATTTATATTTTTTTTACATTATGAGAGTTTTTGAAAAAAAAAATTATGATTTTTTTCGACATTAGACAGTTCAAAAATAGCAGAAAATAATTTAAAAAAGCTAAAAACTTACATTTTATCGAAAATTATGACAGCTGTCAATTTTTGACATTTAAAAAAATTGACACCTTTCATAAGATAATAAGTTCATAATTTAAATAATTTTGATAATTATTCGTTATTTTGTAAATTTCTAAAAAATTCCTTTAAACTATCAATTTTTGATGAAAAATAACTTTGACAGATGTCAAATTTATTAAATATTTTTTTTTAAATATTTTATATTTTTTTTGATTTTCAGAATTTTTAATATTTTTTCAAAAAAAAAAAAAAATGCAAAATTAAGAAAATAATATTTGATAAATTTGACATCTGTCAAAGTTGTTTTTCATCAAAAATTGACAGTTTAAAGGAATTTTTCAGAAATATACAAAATTACGAATAATTATCAAAATTATTTAAATTAAAATTTTCAAAAAATCTCAATTTTATTTGACATTTTTCAAAATTTTTCCTGTCAATATTTGACATCTGTCAAATTTTTTGACAGCTGTCATAATTTTTGATAAAATGCAATAAAAAAAATTAACATTATTTTATTATAAAACATTATTCGAAAACATTTTATTTTTTGAGCATAATTGAGCATAAAAAAATAAAATATCGAAAAATTTTGACACCTGTCAAATTTTTTTGTACCTGTAAAACATTCAAAATTTTATATAAAAAAAATAAATCTGTTAATGTTTTATATTAATCAATGTCAAATAAATATCTTCTTTGAACTAAAAATATTTAAAAAAAAAATCTAAAAATAAATATGTTGACCCAAAAAAAATTGTTGTCTAGGTCCGGAGAATCCTGACACTATTTGATAAAAAAAAATTAAATAAAATTAAACAAGAAGGAAAAAAATCGTTCAGTAAATAAAATTATATAATTCTTGAACACTTGCCAAAGAGCTTCAAGTCTATACGTCGATAGTTCTACTCGAGAAAAAACATTGTTTATGTTATTATCAAACGAATATCAAGGAAAATGTGTGTCTGTTGCTACAATTTCGCTGACTGGCTGGCTGGCAGATGTACGGAAATTTTTATTTTATATTTTTTTTTTTATTTTTGCAATAAACATACATTTGGCATACAAAGTTTATGATAATGATATCTTGTTGAGAATTGTTTAAATAATAGAAAATAATAGAATTTTCTCGTTTTTTGTATAAAATGCTAATTTTAAAGTATTTATTGTAATTATAAAGAATTATTTTTATAAAAAAAATTTAGAATGCAATTTTAATAACTTTATTTTTCCTTCGTAAATTTTTTTTATAGCTTCTCGCATGAAAATTACATTATTTTCGCGTTTCTGTGTTACACGCCACTTACTTTATGTAAATAAATAACATATCGAATGAGAATATAAACTTAAGAACACTCCAGCGAGCTACTTAAAACACAATTCGAATACGAAACAAAAAATGTGACATGTACAACTGACTATAAATCATACTCATGTTTAATATTTTTTTCAGTATTTTGATAGATTTGACCTATATTTGATTTAAAATCAAAAGTTTTCGTGATCTTTACTCTATTTAAACATTTTTTATACAATTTTGTTATTTTTTTGTAGAAAACTCAAGCAACAAAGTAACAATTTTGTCACTCGTAATTTTATCTAATTAAATTTTCTGATTTGGATGTCGTCGTCGTCGTTCGTGCGCGTTGTGTGTCATTTGCGTTAAAATCTCATCAATCAACGACTTCATCTTCGTCATAATGAATATATATAATATATATGAATGTTGAGTGTGCAATTAAAAGTGTAAACAAGAAGAATTTTTTCGACTGATTCGGTGACAAGTTTATTATAAATGTTATTTTTCTTTGTGTGTTGTATATAATTATGACACTCGAGACTTTCTTAAAAAGAATTCTCAATATTATTGTTATTAATTGTTTTTTTTTTCTTGTATTTTAAGATTAATTTGTTTATATTTTGTATGAGAAATAATGTACTTTAGACGCCAAAAATTATTATTTTTAGTATTTTTTTAAATAAATAAATTAATTCTGTAAAGTTGATAATGTTAACAAAAGAATATGAAGTTTTTTAAAACTTTGTTAAATAAATATTAATGAATAAATTTTAAAAAATTTTAAAAAAAATATTAAAATAACAAAAAAAAAAGTATTTAATTTAAAAATATATAAATTATATTTTTATTTTAATATTATTTTTTTTAAATTATTAAAATTTAAATTTATTATTATATAAAAAAAATTATTTATATTTATTTTTAAAAATAAATTAATAATAAAATATTAAAAAAATATAAATAAATAATAAAAACATTTAAAAATTAAAATTAAATTATATAAAATATTCTTTTCAATTTTTTTTATTATTTATTTTTTTATATTTTATTATAAAATAATTTAATTTTTGATTTTTTTATATATTATATTTATATAAATATAATTAATATAATATTTTTTTATACTATTTTTTTATTATTTTATTTATATATATATTTTTTATATTTTATTATTCATATTTATTAAACATATATTTTAACATGTTTATAAAAAAATGTTTATTAAATATTATATTAATGTTTAAAATTATAATAAATAAGATTTTACGATAATTTTCAATTATGTTTAAAAAAAGATAAAAGTTTGCATAAATAATAATAAACGAAAGAAGAAATAAATATTATTGTGAAATAATATTAATTCAACATTAAATGTGTACCATCTGGATAAGTTTAATGTTTATGTCAAGGTTTTTTCATTATATTATAATTTTTATTATACATTCACGTACACAAGTTAAACTTTTCATTAATTCTGAATACTTGAATTCTGTTTCATATTTATTTAAATATTTTTTTACAAGATCTTTATCATCAATAATAATATTAATAATAATAATTGTAAATAAATCCCTATAACTAATTGTTTATTTTTTTCACATCAATCCAATTAAAAATATTATTTATTTATTTTTGCTTAAATAAATAACTTTTTAAGTATAATTATAGATAAAAACATAAAAAAATATATAAATACACAGAAAAAGGTGGTCAAGTACTAAATGTCGTATAAAATCGTCTGGCAATCAACTGCAGTAATCAATTTTCCGAATCAAAGTAAAAAGTGTGAATTTTTTTCACCATTAACGTTTCAAGTGCACAACAACTCAATAATAATAATAATAAGCATTTTGTTCAATTTTCAAGATAAATGCAGCAGATAATGCAATTTTCTTATCGACACATGTTTCGAAAAAAAAAATGACTAATGACAAAAATTGTAAAAACTGTGACTTGACAGACTTGAGTGACATTTAATTTGTTGTAAGTTATTATTACAGCGTCTCGCGTCTGTATTTCGCCTCTCGTACACCCTACGACGACATCGAAGCGAAACTTTATGAATTATTGTTGCAGAAATTGTTGTGCATGCATTTATTTTAAATTGAATTGTATTGTAAGGTTTTTCGCTCTCTTCGCAGCGGCTGTATGAGAGACAAGAAAGAAGTGGTGCTTGCATTCTTGACATGGCACGTTCTGGTTTTTTTTTTTGTATGAATAACATTAAATGCTTAACTGGGTCAGGTATTGATGCAACAATGTGCAATCTTGATTTTCTGTCATAAAATGATGAGATATGGGAAAGGAAGTGCTTTTGATTGACACGATAGCGAAGATGTGTGTGGATGGGAAAATTTATTATTGTTCATAATGTTGAACCGGATTTGATGGATTTTTTATTATTTTAATCAGATTATTATAATAAGTTGCATAAGTTATTAAAAAATATTTATATAGATTTTTAATATAAAAAAAATAATTTTAAAAAAAAATTAATTAAAATATTTTTTATTTAATATTTATTATTAAAATTTTTTAAATATTTAAAAATTTATTTTAAATATTTTACTAAACTTAATATTTAATATTCATATTATTCGATTAAAATAACTTTTTTAATTTTTTTTGAATATTTTCTTTTAATAATATTTATATAAATTAAAAAAATATTAAATTATTTTTTTAGAATTTATTAAAAAAATAAATTAATTAATTAAATTAAATTAAATTAAAATAAAAAATTATTTTGAAAATAAAATTTTAAACTAAAATAATTTTATTTATTAATGAATTTTGTAATAAAAAAAAAAATTAATTAATTTAATAAATATATTTTTTTAATTAAAACAACTTAATTTTTTAAAATTTAATTTAAATAAATATTAAATTAATTTTTTAAAATATTTATTCAAAAAATAAAATTAATATTAATAAATAATAATATTAATTTTAATAAAATTTTATGTTTTATATTTAAAAACTATTAGTTTTAAATACTCAAATATTATTCTAAAGTACTTGAAAATAATAATTTTAAAAAATCAAACATAAAATTTATTATAATTAACTATTTTTTATTATTATTTATTAATGTTAATCTAAATTTTTTTTAATAAATTCTTAGAAAAATTTATAAATATCAACAATATTTAAATAAAATTATTATAAAAAACATCAATACAAAATTAATTAAAATACGAATTACTACATAAACATTTTTAATGAAGGTAAATGAATAAAAATATAATTTTTTATTATTCATACTAATTGAAGACGATCTCAGAATGAAAAAAAAAACGCAATCCACGCAGTAATAAACTTTCAAAAAAATTACACTTGCTTCAAGTGCCTCCTTGATGTCAACATATTGTTCATATAAATATTATTATAATGTATTAACGACGCAGTAGTTTTACTCTCAAATGTATGTCAATTATAATTTTCATTGTATATAAATTGAAAACAAAAAAAAAATTAAACAGAAAAAGTTCCATACCACACACACCGTTTGTCGTTACCTTGCTCAGATGCTGCATTCGAAAAAAAAAACAATATGTTTGCGTCAAGCCGAACGTGCATTCTTTGCGCGCTCGATCAAAAAATAAACATTAAATTAAAATATTGATTGTTGAATGGTTATTGTTATGTTAAATATTTTTATTATTATATTTACTTTATACATATCAGCAATGAATATAACATGTATAAAGCTGAAAAAAAAAATAAAGTAGCGACATATTAAATTCATCAACGGAGGGAGGAGACGCGACACGACACAGAATGCCGTAAATAGTAAACAAATGATTTTCCTCACTTAATTATTTATCCAGAGAGTTGCTTTTTAGGATGTAATTGTCCATTGTATGCAACAATTTAATGTGTTTGTTTACCTGTTCATTGTTTTTATGAACTTTTTCCTTTGCTTAATGGACGTTTTCGAGTGAAAAGTACGAGACAACAATTTGTCTCTCTGTTAATTTGTATTCATGATAATCATTATAATAAATTAAAGTTGCACTTATTGTATTGAATTTCTTATAGAAATGGCGATAATGACTCAATTATTACTTTTTAATAATAATTTTATGAATTATATATCATTATAAAATATATTATTATGTAAAAATATTTTTATATTTATTTATTTTAATTCATATTTTAAATAATTTTTAATATTAAGTATTAAAAAAATATTATTATAAAAAATTATTTATTTAATAAAATTTAAAAATAAAATTAATTTCAATTATTATTTTTTTTAATTCTTAAATTTTCAAAACTTAAAAATATTTTATATATATTTTTTTTTATAAATTTTAATTTTATAAACCTTAAAAATTGTTAAATTTTTAATTTTTTTTAAATATTTTTTTAAAAAAAAATTTTTAAAATTTTCTCAAAAAATTGAATAAAAAATTATATTTTTTTGTATTCAATAATAAATAAAATAAATTTGTATTAATATTATTTATTAAAAAAATTTGTAATTTTTTTTCAAAATATTTTATTTTATAAAAAATTATTAAGAAAATTTATTATAAATTAATATTTATAAATAATATATTTTTAATTCAAAATATTATAATTTATAAATAAAAATAAAATTATTATTATAAATAATTTTTAGTTTTTTTTATTTTATAGAAATTAAAAAATATTAAATTATTCCATAAAAAAAATAGAAATTTTTGCTTTGGCGAAATTTTTTTACAATTTTTAAAAATTTTTTTTTAATAAAAAAAAATATAATCCGTGTAGCGAAATTAAATTTAAGATTTAATTAAGCATTTAAAAAAAATTTTTGTTCAAGGATTGTTTGTCATCTCGATTTTTGCTTGGAAAATTATTATTATTTTTCATTTTTTTTATAAATTTTAATTTTATAAAACATAAGTTTATAAAAACTTTAAATTCAAAATAAAAAAATAATAATAATAATTAAAAAAAAATAAATAATTAAATAAAAATAATATTTTCGGTAAATTTAAATTAATAATTAAATTAAATTAAATTTTTTTTTATTTAAAAAAATTTAAAAAAAGCTTTAACTTTTTTATAATTAACAAAAATTTCTGTGTAAAATATTTAAAATATATTTTTTTTACAATAACAAAATTTATTCTATTTTTAAAAATTATTATTATTAATATAAACATTTTACAATTAATATAATTATGAAATTAAACATAATGATAATTGTTACAATAATATTAAGAATAATAGAACAAGAGCTCTAATGCTCCGCCGCCTCATTTATCTCACGTATCATAAAAATTCTCAGTGTTTTTTTTGTGAATACCGCGGCTCTCGTTGTAATAAAACAATTAACCTTGCACTCGACCACGCAGCATAGCTTCACATTCAAAAGCAAACATTCAACAATGCTACACAACAAACACATATTTCATTCCCACAGTAATAATGGCCTGTATCGAGAGATAGACACACAAAAGAAGTCATAATAATAAATGTTCAATTATAGTGTCTGTCTATTTATCTATTATTGTATTGGACAACAACATCTACTACTATGTACTACTAATCTAACATATTTGTTATATTTTTTTCGGAATTTTTTCATGAATGAACGAATTGAGCCATCATTAAATTATTTTCGGTGCCGTTTTCGTTAAATTAATTTTTGCAACAGGACTTGACCCCTATTTAACCTTGAACTGAAACTGCATGTGAATCATATATACGCATGATTCGCGTATTAATAAAATAATGTTAACAATTAGTATGTATTATTAAATTAAATGATTTGCATACTCACAATAATCTCACCTTGCCTTCACATTCGGTCCGTCGTCGTTATATAATGAGTTGTTGAATAAATTTGCTATTTCACGCGTATCATCCCACAAAGTCATACAGCCATCAATCATGAAACGGAAAAAATCTCCGTTTACACAATTAGAAGAAAAGAAGATGAAACTTGTTTGATCAGGAAATTATCGTAGGTGTGAAATCGATAAACAAACAAATTTCAAAGGAAAATTACTCGCATGACAATTCATCATTTTATTCATTCCGCTAATTATTAAACACAAT
Organism: Culicoides brevitarsis; assembly: GCF_036172545.1. Lineage (NCBI taxonomy): Eukaryota > Metazoa > Arthropoda > Insecta > Diptera > Ceratopogonidae > Culicoides > Culicoides brevitarsis. Next base: position 37,868,222 of record NC_087085.1, on the reverse strand, counting down.
TTTTAACGTAAAAAATGCATTTTTCAACAAACATCATAATTTACATTGATTTATTAATCATCGCGGCGCGCATAAAATTCACGTAAAAATGCTAATAACATTGCCGATAATTATTTAATGAAAACGGATAAATTTGTATGCAAATCTTGCACTTCATTCATGCAAGAGCCCGAAACAGGTTTAATCCAACATTATCTAGCTACTTCTCTCCGCTACTAGACACAATGTCGACTCGTTATTTATTAAGATAGCATTGTTACAAGTGCGTGAATAAGTCAAGAAATAAACATTACTGTCATAATTGTGGACATTAATAATAAATATGTGTGTATAAATATATAATGTGATAATAACTATGTTTGACATAAAAGTGTATGGAAATGCATTTAAATGTATATAATCAGTCCTTTTTAATGAAAATAAATGTTATTTGTACTTAGAAGGAATATATGAATAAATTAATTAAGAAGGGTTTGAACGTTTTCTAACCTTATAAGCATCCAATTTTTTTTGAAATATGCATTGGGGCTCATAAATAGTTCATATAAAACTCAAGAAAAGCTCATCCCAGTGCACATTACGATGTTAAAAAACATTAAACGTAGTTAAATGTGTTGTAAAACATTATAATGTGCATTGGGAAATTAAAATTTGTGATTTTTTAAAAAACCCAGTGCACAATTTAACAATTAAAGACAAATTTTTAATGTTTTAAAGTTCACTTTGAACTACTTTTAATGTTTTTTAACATATTTACTTACTAAAAACCAAAAACCATCGTAATGTGCACTGGGATGAGCTTTTCTTTTGGGCTTTTATATGAATTATTTATGAGCCCCAATGCATATTTTGAAAATTTTCGGATCTTTATTAAGTTAGAAAGCATTTATCCCTCAAACTTAATGATTTATGCTTTTAGAAATATTAAAATGTGCACTGGGATAGTAAAATTTGTATTTTTTTTTATCCCAGTGTGAAATTTAATATTTCAAAAACAAAAAATCGGGAAAAAGTAGAAAATTAAAATTTGTTTTCCAAATTTTTATATTGGGCAAAATCAATAAAATTTTAGTAAATTTAATGAAATTGTCGGATAACAAATTTAAATTTTAAACATTTAATATTTCATGACAAATTTTTAATATCTTAAATTTTATGTTCAGCTTCTTAATGCTTTTTAACTCGTTTCTAATTTATTTATTTTTCAAAAATCATCATAATGTGCACTGGGATAAAGTTTTCAATGAAATTTTTATGAAACCCAATGCATATTTTGAAGTATTTTTAAAGCAGTTAAACTTTTCAAATTTGAATTTGAATTATTAAATTTGAAATTATACATAAATAATAAAATTAATTTTAAATTATTTTTGAAAAATCTTGTTTCAAATTTTTGAAATTTAAAAAAAATCCCAATGCAAATTTTAATTTTTTTTTTATTAAAAATTTTACAACTTTTGACCTGTAATAATAAAAATTTTTTAAAAACAAAATATTCATCCAAAATACATCAAATGAATAATGTTCTAAATTGAACCTTCAACCTTTGAAACTTCAAATAAAAAAAAAAATTATAAATATTTTGTTTCATTAATGTGTCAAGAACATATATAATGTATGTTCTAACGTGTTTTGTTCATATATACAATTGTAATGAATCACAATTAATATAATATATTAAGCTAAAGGAATTTATTACTAATTATTAATTTTTTCCATTAATATTTTGTCCATTAAAATATTAATGTTAAAATCGCTAAAACAAACAATTATTTCAAATGATATGAACATTAATAATAAAAAATTTTGTAACATTTGTACAACTTTTATTATAAAAAAAACAAACTTTTTTCTTTGAAATAATAATCACCGAAAATTTTCCATTAATAAAGACCAAAATACATTTAAAAAAATATAAATAACAAAAAAAAACTTGTTTTGACACCGCGGAACTGATATCTCACCCGATATAAACATATGTATAAAATTTATAAATAAACATTTTGAATATATACATTTTTCGCGATGTCTTGAATGAAAAAAAAAATATTTGAACCGAATGCACCGAAATAAATTTATCTCTTTGTGTGTGAGTGTGCAGTATTCCTCCCCCGCGGAATATCCCAAAATTTTATTTAAATTTTTTTGTGACTTTGTTTATTTTATTATTATTATATTTAAAGACGTTGTTTATTATTTTGTAACATTATTATTTGTATTTCGGACGACGCGATTGTTTTTTGTGACAAATATGAGTTTTTGAATTTTTTGGGCAGCCCACCTGATACGAATTTCAGTAGTTTTGTTTTTTTTTGTCGAGTGTTGGTAGCGGATTTGAGGATTTGTTGAACACGACAAAACATGTTTCTGTGTCTATTTTATTGATTTAGATGATTATTTGCAAAAAATATATGTTTAAAAATATAAATTTGTTTGAAGATTATTTTTATAGTAATGAAGATTAATGTTTACAATTTTATTTTTATACAAAAATCATAAAATTTATAATAAAATATATATTTAATGCTTACAAAATATTTTTTTTAATCATTAAAAAAAGATTTATTTAAATAAAAATTTTATACAGGATAAACTACATTAAAAATAAACCTCTTAAAAAATTATAGCACTTAATTTAGTAAATTTATTTGTTTACTTTTTCTAATCTTAACTATTAATAAATTGTAGAAATTAGGTTGAACTGTTCAAAAAAAATCTTGTTTGACAATCTAAATCTCCGAAAGACATAAAATTTATAAACATTTAATACAAATAAAGTACAAAATTTATGTACAAATGTTCATTGTTCAATACTTAATAACACGCACTTAATTTTTCACATATTTATCTGGAGTGTTAATGAATAGCATTCGTCCATTACGAAAAAAAAAAATTAAATGAAAAATGTTGATTGACTTTTGAATCATCTTATCAATCAATTCCATTCTAAAGTATATGAAATAAAAACAAAAAAAAAATTAGTCAGCACCCCTTGTTATTATTTTTAAATGCAGAACAAAAATACGTACAAATTATATCTAAATGGATTGTTAAGTCTGCATGCTATCAAAAAAGCATAATTTATGTGTCAGTAAAATAAATTAAAAAATATTCTTAATAAATACACTTGAATGATGAAAAAACGCAATGAATAGCACGGAGACGACGACGACGACGGATAGGAATGAGCAGAAAAATCAACACATACATCTTTCAAAAGTCAAATAATTTAAACATACGCCATATATGTTGATATATTTGTTGAAGTATGTATAATATATAATAATAATAATAAAAATTTAAAATTATATATGTTATGTACAGAGTGTTTTTAAATATTTTTTCATATTTTCTTCCATTTTATTTTTTAAAAAAATAATTTAACTAACATTTATTAATATTTAAAAAATATTTTATCATTTTTAATTTTTTTTATATTTAAAAAAAAAATTATTAATTTTAGTTTAAAAAATTTATTAAAATTAGATAAAAAAATTATTTTTTTTATTTAAAAAGGTCTGAAACCTAAAAAAATATAAAAAATTGAAAATTCATTCAAAAAAAATATTTATCATTAATTAAAATTTAATTAATGTTTATTTATTAATTTTAAATATTTAAATAAAAAAAAATATTTTATTATTTTTAAATTTTTTAAAATTTATTAAAATTAATAGTAATTATTTTTTAATTTTAAAAATAATTTAAAAAAAATTAAAATTCATTTTTTAAAAAAAAGGTCTAAAACTTAAAAAAATATTTATCATTAATTAAAATTTAATTAATAATTATTAATTTAATTAAATTTAAAAAAAAAAATTTCATCATAAACATTTTTATAATTTTTTTAAATAAAAAAAAAAAATTAAAAAGTTTAAAAATTCAGATAAAAAATTAAAATTCATTTATTAAAAAATAATTAAATAAAAACTAATATAATTTAATTTAAAAATTTATTAATTTAAAAATTATAAAATAATAATATTTATTTAATTAAAAAAATATTAATTATTTAAAAATAATAATTTTTATTTAATTAAAAAACAATAAATTTTTAAATAATAAATTTTAATTATTTTTAAATTAATTTATAATTCTAAATATGTATGTTAATTAATTTTTAATTGAATTTAAATAATATATATACTTTTTTAAATAATTTAAAACCTAAATAAAAAACACTCTGTATCTTAAAGAACGCAACAGATTAATATTAAGTGAAGTATGAAATTATATACAATTTTTTTTTATTTATTTAATTTTTCCAAAAGAGTTGTAGAAAGAATAATAATAATAATAAAAGTTAGTGGCAGACGAAATATTTCAAGAGAGTAATTAATCTGATAAAGTATGAACCAAAAATGTTGAAGAATCGTTTTAAATCATTTTAGGTCGATTTGGGAATAATGAAATTTAATTGATATTAATTAATAATGAAATGTTCCTTTTCTTTATTCTTTCTTATTTTTTTATTTTAACATATATTTTACTTTGTCAAGAGCTCAATTTAAAATAAAAATCGATTGAAAGAATGAGACCAGAGAATAAATTATTATTATTACAAGAAAGACAAGAAGACAAAGAAAGAAAGAAAAAAAAAAGAGAAAACGAAACAATGAATATATTGTACAACATACATATATAATATAAAGCACGTGCCATTACTTAACATTGTTCTGTATAATGTATATTATAATAATCTTTATATATTATACATTAAACAGATGGAACTTTTTTTTCATTCCATTCCGGATTGATATTAAATAACTTTTTAAAGAATCAGCGAGTCAGAGAGAGAAAAGAGTGTGTGGTAAATAAATATTCCATATGGTCATGTATGTTGCCAGCTACCGTTCACGAGAATTTTTTTTAAAATACATTTTATACTTATTTATAATAATAGTGAGGTGTGGTATTATATTGACCTTGAATTATATTTCATATCGGTCTTAGTTATTAAATTAAAGTATACAACATTGTTTGTGGATTTTGCATCTTTTTAAGATACACAAAGTAACGAGCCGTTAAATTTTCATGTTTATTTTAATTTTGCTCATTTTCTTTAATAATTATAATTGAAGACGCCAATAATGTGAGAGAGAATTGATATTTCGACGAATATGTATGTTGTTACAATGTTATATATAAAAAACTTAAAACTGGCTTTGTTTCAAGAATTTCTTAGTTGCATCTCTTTTTCACCTTCATTAACACACAAATTTATGTTTGCATGCATGTTTTACTACTGTTCTCCTTCTTAATTTATTGTTCTTAATATTTTCTATATCATATATATTTTATACTCACAACATATATAAAATATATATCATATAGAAAAGGTACAAGAAGATCACCGCAAAAATGTGTCTAATCAAGATTTGTTGCTACATACCTGAGCAGAATATGTTTATCAATAAAACATAAGTAGACAGACATACAAATGTGGTGTTAAGGAATTTCAACAAGTACGCAAAAAAAAAACACTCAACTGGTTTGCCGTAAATCAATTGATAAAAAAAATATAACGACGAAGGTATGTGACTTATTGCTTATACACAACGAGCGGTGTGAACAAAAAAAAATTAAGTTATTATCCAGGTATTTAAAGGTGAAACGCTTCAATCATTCAGCATTTGATTAAATAATAAATACGAATCAATACAAAGTATCGGTCATTAATTGCCAATCAATTGAGGTTTTTTTTTCTGTTCTAGTCTCCAAAGTGAATTCTTTGGGCAAATTATATTTATTATTAAATACGAAAACAAATAAAAAGTTGTACGTGCATAAAACAAAAATAAATATACCACAAAGTTATACTTTTTTTTATCGGACTTCAATTATTTTTATGAATTTTATTATAAATAAATATTTGTTCAAGAAAAAAATATTTAATCATTTCCAGTGATCGTTTTTACCTCGGAAAGTATCGCAGACAGAAATCATCAAAACAAGATAATATCAATGGTTTTAGTTCATCATATATCTAATGTATATTATTATATATGATGTAGATGTACTTGCCTCAGGCATTTTATTGTTTTTTTGTGAGCTAAAGTTCAAACGTGTAACTTTGCGATTTATAAAATAAATAATTTTAATTAAAAAGTAACTTTTGAGATTTATTTGAATTGTGCATTGGACATTTTTTGTTTTTCTTACAATTTTTTAAATTTTGTAGTAAAATAATTAGGTATTCATTTAATTTTTTAAAAAATATTAAAAATATTCGCAGCTTGATAATATAATTTATAAAAAAAAGCCCAGTGCATAATTTAAGTTTTTTTCTGAATTCTCAGAAGATATAGTTTTTTATTGAAATTTTTAAAACTTCAAACTCATGATTCGAGTTCAAAAATTTGTAATTTTAGATTTTATAAAAATAATTTTGTGCACTGGGAAATTTTTTTTTAAATTTGAACATCTAATTGTGCACTGGGTATTTTTTTTTAATTTTTTAATAAATTTAATATAATTTGGTAATTTATTTCTTTGTTTATAAACTTTTAAATTAGAGTAATTGTTAAAAAAATTGCATGCCCAATGCACAATTTAAATTTTAAATTTTGATATTTCTCAGAAAATAAAGTTTTTTGTTAGCAAATTTAAACTTTAAAAACTTAAGATATAATAAATAAAATTTATTAAAATTAAAAATTAATTTTAAATTAAAATTTTTAACCTTAGAGTTTCAAATACTAAAGAAAAGAACTTTTGTGCATTGGGAATTATTTTTGTTAAAATTTAATCATCTAATTGTGCATTTGGGTTATTTATTTTATAAATTTTCTAAATTCAAAAGATTTTGAAAATTAATTTCTTTTTATTAGAGTCTCAAAGAAAATTAGAAAAAATGTTTTAAAAAATCGCATGCCCAATGCACAATTTTAATGATTTCAATTAACTACAAATTTTATCCCAGTTGACATAATATTATTTTCCTTAACTTTTTAGAGCTTTGAGATGACAAAGACGAAAGTTATTAAAGTTATATCAAATTTTAAATTGATTAAAAATAATTGCCCCAGTTCACATTTGATATTTTCAAAAAAAAAATAATTAAAAAGTTACACGATCGCCCTGTACAATTGTAATTTTTAATTCTCACTCATCAAGTGATGAAAAAATTCCATTTGCAAGTTTTTATCACCGCAAAATTTACAAACATTACGTGCGTAAAAAGGTAGGCCAAGCGAGCAAAAAACCAACATCGAAGACCGTTTGTAGGTGTTACAAGCACTCCATCAAATCGCAAGCAATTACACCCCAAACAACTTCATCGCGCAAAAATTATGAATGGAAAAAACAAGTATATCTAAGTAATCTTTAGAGTAGTGATTTTTTTTTCTGTGTGAGTAAACAAAGTGCATTTAAAACAATTTACAAAACATGCGCACGCGGCTCAGTCTTTGATGCATGTGAATGTTGTTGTCGTTGTCGTCGTCTGACGTGCATTTTGTGTGCAATAAAAAAAAATTCAATAGATAAGCGAGCAATGTTTACTTTTTATTATTAATATTTTGTATAAATGCAAATATTTTTCGTAGTAATTTTTAGCCAAATGACACACATGACAAAATATAATAAAAGCTTTTTTTCGATTGTAAACATTTTATGCATAAAATATTAAAAAGTTTTCATAAAGTACGTGATTGATTGAACTAAATACATTTATGAATATTTAAACAAGCGACTAGTTCAAGGGAGAGGTATAAATCAATTTTAATCACTTGTTGCTTCTAAACTTTTCGTTTTTTTTTTCTGCGGTTTTGAAAAGAGTCACGCAAGACTTTTCTGCTAATTGAAACGTTTGGCAAGGTGTCCATGCGTTAATCGCAATTTTATAATCAATAAGTAAACATGCTTCATGAGAAATAATTATTTTATCATTTTTTCGATTGCTTTTGGGTTTGCCTGTAAAAACATTTTAATTGCAGTGCATTGCTCGCCGGTGCATATTATGGGCGTATCTTATCTGCTATTTTATGAAATATGAACGTCAAGTGAGCGTACTTTATCTTAATAATTATTATATTGTTTGTTTGTTTATTCATATTTTTTAATATTTATAAAATTTGAATTAAAAAATAAAAAAATAATTTTTAAATAATTTATTTTTAATTAATTAATATTTTCATTTTTTTTTTAAATATTAATTATAATATTTTTATATATTTTTTATTTTAATTATTATATTTTTTATAAAATTTTAATTTATTTATTTATTTTTTTTTTTTATTTTGTATTAAAAATAATTTTAATTAAATAATAAAAAATTAATAAATACAAAAATTTTTTAATAAAAAAAATAAATAAAATAAAAACTCAAAATATATTTTTTCTAAATTAAAAAATAATTTTTTATTATTTTTAAAATTTTTAATAATTTGAAAAATAAAAAGATTATTTAAGAGTACGTATATTAAAGTAAAAAAATATATATTTAATTATTTAAAATTTTAATTTTTTCTTATTTTTTTTTTTAAAAGTTACTTCAGAAAATTAATAATTAATAAATATATTTTTTTTATTATTTTATATTAAAAATAATTATAAATAAGTAAAAAAATATTTTTAAAAATCTTAATATTTTTAATAAATAAATTAATAAAACACAATATTTTAAAATATATTTTCTATAAATTAATAATAGCTTTTAAGGGTTAAAATTTTAGAGAATTAAAACATAAAAAAAATAAAAAAAAAATTGTTAAAAATTATTAAAATAAAAAAATATATTTTTTTAACTTAAATTATAAAAAATTAATAAATAAATAATTTTTTAAAATTATTATCTATTAATAAATAAAACAATTTTAATATAAAATTATATAATTTAACTAAATTAATAAAACTAATTTAAATAAAATTATATAATTTAACATTAATTTTTTATAAGATTTATTTAGAAAAAGTTATAATTTGAATAAATCATTAAAGATTATTAAATATTTCAAATAAAAACTATATAATAAATGATAATAAAGAAAAATAATAATTTCGATATAAAATAAAACATTAATTTATAATTATATATGTATAAAACGTTAATGTTAAAGCTTACAATTTTATAACATTTTAATGATAATAATAAAAAAATTAAAATAAAAGACTAATTTAATTGTTTACCCGACACAACAATACTTAACTTTACACAATAAACATGTCTTAATAAATTTATTATCATTATTATTATTATTTTTTTTACAAAATTATACATTTTTCAACATATATAATATTATATCGTTAGAACATCGTCTAAAATTGCCTTTATATGCCTTTAAACAAAGGTTACGTTTCCAATTCTAGAGTCATATACCAAAAAATTTGGATAAGCACGACGACAATAATTTATCTCTTTTTTTATGGCTGTTGCGTCGTCGTTGTCGCACAAACAGAATGTAGAAAATAATAAAATTAATTCTTATACAAACAAAAGTCATGAGAGAATGAAAAATGCTGGCAATTTTATTGTTCTTTTATACGAAAAATTGTACAGAAAACACATTTATTGCTCTTTATACTCGATTCCCATCCATCGCAGAGTCAAAATATCTGAAATAAAATATGAATCGCAATAACTTTTATTGCTATTAATCGCGTCTCGCACATCGCAGAACCTCGTTGTTGTCTCTTTCGCGCTCAATAACATTTTTTGGTACAGTTACCTATATAATAATAATATTGTATGTAAATCGACAATAATAATGTTACTGCTAAGCAACATAAAAAAAGGGGGAAATGTTTTTACAGCACATAATTTATTTCTCTTTATGGCGCGCTGTGTTTGGCTGACCTTGACATGGATTTAGGATTTCCTCTGATTATTCGCCATTTATTAGTACCACATTTAGTTGAGTAAATATTTATAGAAGGGCAATAATAGGATGTTCTTTGTTTAACTTTGAGTAACTTTTTTGCTTAATTATTTTATTATTTATATATTTTTCCAACATATATATTAACGTCGGATTATTTTTTTTTCAGTAAGTTAACTGTCACAATTATTTTACGTATTAATTCACCCCACTCGCGATAGAAATAAATAAATTCGGGCAAAAAACGAGAATTATATAACGTGCATCGTGCCAAAAGTAATAACATCATGGGCCGGTCTGTTGTTCCATTTCCAATAATATTCGCTCAAATATTCTACATTATGCATGTTTGTTGCCATCTGCATGCGATATGAATATTTTTTTCAACACCGCGCTTTTTTTTCGTGTATTTCACCGGACGACGACTGTGCTATTTATATGAATTTTTTCTGTCTCATGCACTTTTAAATTTTTTTTTTCGTAAAAAAAATACGAAAAAAAAATTTAAACGAACAATAACAATTATACATATATATATATATAATATTAAGATATATAATATTAACTTGCAGCAAATAAAAAAAAATTAAGTGAAATTTTTCGTTCGTGCTGGCGAGTGGCGACAAATGACCAAAAGTAACGCTCCCCGTCGTCGTCGCGTACTTCTATAGGTCGGTACTTTTTAGAATGGAATCCTCCATATATATAATATTAACTTGCAGCAAATAAAAAAAAAAAATTAAGTGAAATTTTTCGTCGCTCTCTTTTCTCTTTTTTTATTTGTTCCAAAATATTAAGGGACTCATACTGTCGTTGTTCGTGAACAAGAAGAAGAAGAAGAAAAATTAGCATGACACACACACAGAAAAATAAATTGTGGAGGACGTGAAAATAATTTTAAGTGGCTCCATGTTGACATACGTCGTACAATGTTTGTTTATACTTTTTTTTTGTTTCAACAAATAACAACGAAAGAAAAGTAAACTTTTTGGAAAATACAATAAAACAAAATATTAAAGAATTATCAACTGCGTCGCGAACAAAGGAACGAAAATTATATATATTTAAATAAAACGCACGAGACGAGTTGAATAAAAAAAATAATTTTTTTAAATGGATGTAAATGTAAAATCGTGGCAAGTTAATTGTTATGTGTAAAGAAGATTGTTTGGACAGTTTTATGGATTTTTGTACATAATTGTACGTCATACACTTGTAAAATAATAATGAGAGGGCAAGCCGGAATATTGAGTAAGAGGATGATTCATTTTGATTTTTGCAAGTTTTTTTTTTCTGTGGATTGAAAAAAATAATAAAAATAAATATTTCAGAGACATTTAAAATTTATTTTTGATTTTTAAAATATTATTTTATTTTTTTTTAAATTTTATTTAGTCTCGTTTTTTTTGTGTTTTAAAAACATTTTATTTTTTTTTTAATATTAATTCATATAAAAAAATTATAAATAAATTGTTCAAAAAATAAAAAAAAAATAATTTTCAATTCATTATTTTTTATTCATTAAATTAATTTCAATGAATTTTATTAATTATTTATTTTTAATTATTTTTTTAAAATTTTTATATAAAAAATTTTAAATTTCATTATTATATTTTTAAATTTAATGCTTTTTATATAGTCTCGTTTTTTTTTTTATTTTTTTTAAAATATTTTATTTATTTTTTATATCAATTTATGTAAAAAATATAAAAAAATCGTTAAAAATTAAAAAAAAAATAATTTAAAATTTTATATAAAAAATTTTGGTTCTTTTATTTTATTAATTTAGTTAGTCTCGATTTTCATTTATTCTCAATGTTTTTTTTTTATCTAAAAAATAAAAACAAATGAAATTAAATTTTTTACTTTTGTATAAAAATTCTTATTATTATATTATATACCTACTTATTTCTTATAATTTATTAATTTTAATGAATAATTTATTATTTTTTTATATTTTTAATTTAATTTAATTCAATTAATTTATGAAAAAAAAATTATTTATTTTGATTATTATTATTTTAACTTTTTCTTTTATTTTCTTTAAATAATAATTAATTTATTATTTTTATTTATTTATTATTATTTTATAAGTTATATATAATTATTTTTTTAAATTTATCTAATCTACTTTTGAGTCGTTAAAATATTATAAAAATGCACAAAAAGATGTTAATCGCTTCAATAATAAACAACAATTTGCCTACAAAGTGGCTAAAAAACAAAAGTTAACTGTAAAAATAATAATTTTATTATAGCCCCTCATAAAATAAATCTTAAACAATTATTTTTCGTGCTCTCCTTTTGTACAGTTTTAACGTTTCATTTCATTTTTATTAATTACGTGGGCTTTTTATTGTACTTTTTATCATATACTCTCTTCTACAGCGCCATTAATTTAACACGTACGAACAAATATTTGAGCAAAAAAAAATTTTTTTTTCTTGCCATACAGAAGCCGGAATGCATTCATTGATAATGTTGAAGAGCACTGCGAAAGAGACAAAATAAATTTTATTTTTTTTTCGAGTATTTTTTATTTGGCTTCAAAAGCTGCCGATTGACCTAAAAATATCTCTTATGGTTAATTACATTTTTTTTTACTTAAATTTTTTTTTAACATTTCCTCAATAAAAATCTCACACAATAAAATGATGAAAAAAAATTAAATTATGAAACTCACGCATCAATCTACTCATAAAAAAAAAATTGCAAAATTAGTCGTTAAAAATTTTTGGGTAGGCAAAGAAGAAGAGATAAAATTCGCCCTGTAGGATTTTTTCTCTTGTTTTTGTGACAAAAAGCCCACGAAACTGATTTTTAACGGATTTTCGTGATTTATTAGCACTTTTCGATTTTTTATTAAGCGACGTGGAACAAGAAAAAAAAATCATGAATAATGTTTGTCGTCTCGCAAAATTGCGGGGGTGTCTCACATATGTGCGGTCAATAAATGATACGAGATAATTTGTCGTTTCAAGTTCAAGAGTTTCTTGAGTGACCTTGACGCGGACTTGACGGAGAATATTCTAATTTTGGAACAGCCAAAAGTGTTGAATTATAATTGATTTCTCTCATTAATCACTTTGCGCGTTTCCAACCAACCAAAAAAAAATTTGCATACAATACGAATTTTATGCTGGTACGTTTTTTTTTTAATTTTTAGTTTATTTGAACAATAAACTTTGTCGTCGTAACGAACAATCAAACATCCTACAACCTGCAATGTGTCCGAATTCTCATCATTTTTCAAAAAAAAAAAAAAAAAAAAAAATGTTGAAGAAACATGCACCAAAAAGTTTTAAACTGACAAATTACAGCCCAAACAGCCTGAGTTATTGATATGCAAATTGAACATTCATTGTCCAAAACGACGTATACATTAATGTTGTTCGTGTACCGGCAACGTGCATGCTTAAATTTTTATTAGCTTTTGTACATTAAGCGTCGTATATGGATATTTCCTGTTAAGTTTTCATTTAACCGATTGTGTTACCGATAAGCGAAATAAATGAATGTTAGTTTTATACAATGTTGTGTATATGTTGTATGATATTTTTTAATGGATTCTTCTTTTATTTATGCATTAACATTGTTAAAATTGTGTCCACAAAAAATGCGAGCGAAATTAAGTTTATTGTTAAATAAATAAATATAAAAAAAGTTAATTTTATTTTATTTCGTAATAAAAAAAATGCAAACTGCTTTCACATTCTCTGTAGAATTAATTATTTTTATGTAATAATATATATTTTTTAAATGGTTAAACATAAAAAAAACATGTTAAAAACTTAAAAAATATATTTATTTAATTATTATTTATTTTATTTTAATTAAAACACATTATTATAATTATACTAATTAATAATAGTTTTTATCTTAAAAGATAAACTTATAGATATATTTTATAAAAACATAATAAATAATAATTTTATTCGAATTAAATGATTTTATTTAAAAAAATATATCAACAAAATTTATTATATTAAACATTTTTAATAAAACTTTTTTTTATTATTTGTAAAAATTATATTGATTTAAATTTTGAATAATTTTAAAAAAATATTAATATACAATATATATTTATTCATAGTATACAAATATTTATCTAAAAATGAAAAAAAAAAATTAAAATAATTTTTATAAAATTTTTTATAAGTTAAATTTATATAAAATATTAAGGTACTTTATAATATATTTTTTTTAAAATAATAAATTATTTACTTAACGCATTAAATATAAAAAATATAATATTATAATTAAATATTTTTATCATATAGTATTTAATTATTTTTATAATTATAATAATTTTTTATAATAATTATTTTTTGTTAATTTTATCTTTATTGATCTAACTATACATATTCTAATTAAAATTAAACTAATAAAAAAATTTCTTTTATATATTTTCAGATTCAACAGTCATCATCCAGCTATAAAATGTGACCATATATGTTAACAATTATCGAACGCCACATAAAAAGTACCTCATTTTTGTATGTATAATAAGCATAATAATTGTTGATAAAAAATAAAATTAAAATTTATACACAAAAAAATTGTCAATATAAAAGCTTTAATATAATAATAATAACAATTACAATAAAATATAGTGCGTGAATTTAATTACACATAAAATATACAATACACAAAGTAGAACGCAAAAGCACATTATTTTCTGATTATTATTACTCACAACCATATGACCACCAACATTGTGCTTGTTTTCGTCGAAAAGTCACACAAAAAAAGAATATTTATTGAACTCTGACATTAAAAGCAAAATAAAATAAAAATTATTTGTGATTTGTGAATATATATTTTTTTTAAGTAATAATAAAAAAAGCATCTCGTTTTCAAATATTTTTCTTTTCATAAAAAAAGCGATAAGAAAACCAAAAGTGCTTTTTCGAATCTGTGATCATTACATTTTAAGTTAATATCTGTACAAAAGTGGCATTAAACGGCGTGCCATTCACCGAAACGACGACAACGACGCAGCAAGCAAAAGTGCGAAATTGTCGTAAAAACAGCATCAAGATAAAGGGCAATCAAAAAATGTATACGTTCAACGGTGGATTATCGGCTCCGCCATTGCTGAGTATAGACAGCGGAGGAGGCGGCGGGAATAACAACAACAACAGCAACAATGCCAACGATCAAAACAACTTGTGTGTCGCAGGTAGCAATATACCACGCACACCGGAAATCCTGAATTCCTTAATTGCCATGACAAACCCCTTGGAGTATTCGTACCCCTCGAATCCATCGGCTGCGAGTTCGGATTGCAGTCCCAGTAATAACAATGTGTCGACATCGAATCAGGTAAGAAGATCCGTAACGTAATTATCGCCGTAATATGTGCGCGAGATGATTGCCTACAGTTTCCGTTTTTGTGCGTTGTTCATTCATTAATATTGTCATTTATCTATATTTTATAAAAGAAGGCCGCTCATGCTCATGTGAGTGCCCACGCGAAATTAAAAAAATGTATAGAATTAACAGAAGCGAGAGATTTACTCGTGTTTGAAGCCTTATGCTTAGTTTTGAAGCGATAAACAGACAACTCATGTTTTTTGAAGTGAGCGCAGGAGTTTCTAATTTTTGGCTTTTGTGAAAGCTCGAAGATTTTTCAATATTGATTATAAGTTTCAAGCCTTTTTAACAGAAATGTATTTAAAGAATTTTTCTAGTTTCTTTATGATAGTTAGAAAATTAATATGAAATTACGAAATGATATCTTTTAAATAATCTATTCGGAAAAAAATATTTAGGTTAGGTTTGAGGATATATCATCGCGGTCCGAAGACCTATTGTGATCGTAAAGTTTGTAACCTAGTTTTCCGCCTAACAGGGATATTTTGAGCCATTAAAACGCGTATTTAAAATTATTATCAGACGAGACTTTCTTGCTTCGTGTCGTGACGAAAAGTGAATCCCAATGTCATTTCCGATGAGATTTATCGGAGACAAAGCCATAGGCGGTTACAAGTCAAGCAAAAATTTCTTAATAACATGAGATTTGAAGAAAGTCTAAGTTTTCTAAAAATAATCGAATGTAAATTCTGTAAATCACTTTTGATTACATGTACTAGTTTGGTTTCATTAGTGATCAATGGCAGAGAATAACATTTTATTGATTTCTGCGGCAACTATAAAGCTTGCAATTTCCTTTTCAGCAATTTGGTCTGTTTGAGCTCTTGCTTTTATATTTCATAGTCATATGGATGTTCTGAATTTAGAAATTTGTTATTTAGACTTAAAGATTTATCATACAGTTCCATTTGATCTCCATTTGAGAAAAAAATTTCTTTACTTCTTGTTAGTCCTTAATTGAATTGAATTGACTTTAATGTTTACCAATTGAATTATCTTCTCTGATATTTACCTAAAAATAAAAAAAAAAACAGAATTAGAATATTTTAATATAAATAAAAAGCATATTTGTGATCCACAAAAAGATGAATTGATATCTAAAAAAAATTTTACAGTAGTACCAAAGAAATTTCGAGCTTCATTAAAGACCTCAAATTTGGAAACCTTATTGCGCTTACATGCAATTTAACAATCTATCATCTGTTTTACATTTATTGTAAAATTGATATTTGCCCCTTTTTATTACTATTAACATAACGTTTGCTTGAAGACACACAAAAAATGTCAATTTGCGGTGACTATGTACAAAATGTACAAGTTCGCTATTATTAGTGTTACAAGCGTCAAGATTAAATTGATTGATTAAAACAAACTGATAAATTATACAGAGAGGGCATGAAAATGCAAATTAATGCAATTGTGTGGCATGGCGGTATCGCGGCACGGCAAGTTGTGGATGTCACAATTCTTTTTTTTTGCATTTTTTTCTTTCAATTTTAATAGAATAAAGTACTTTATTAGAGTCATTCTCACAAAGTGGCAACAATGTAACAACACCGTTTTTGTATGTTTTAACGGAAAAATTTACATTTGACGACTAATTGATGTTATCATCTGTAGCGTAATAGAATTATTGTGCACTTACTGTTTTATTGTTGTTCGACACCAAATGCGCTTTTTTCTGCATTTTTAATATATTTTTACAATGTGTAGTGTCATTTTATTTAAACATTTGTTCAAATTAGTTTTAGAGAAGAAAAAAAAGTTAATGATGAGTATTGTTCTCGTTGATTACCTTTGTCATTAGAAGTGCACAATATGCGAGGTGTGGGAGCTGCTTATAGTTAATAACGATCGTTAGTTTGGGCTTACATGAGTTCCATCATAAAAAAAAACTTAATAATAAACAACAAGGTTATAAAAATTCAACAAATAGCAACAAAATATTTCGAACTAATAAAAAAAAAGTTTTTTTTTTCGTGTCGTGTCGTTTTGTAGACAATAAATCATTAGATCTAAAACTAATTTTATGTGTTTATTTGGAAAGGAAAGTAGAACACGAAAACACTTTTTTTATACAAAGCAAAAAATGTTTCTTTAGTTTTTTCACATGTTAATTTAAAGTTGATAATTCGATTGATATTATTTTAATTGGTGTCAGTTTTTTTATTTAATTTAAAATTAAGCACTTTTCATAAGTTTTTATTAGATTATTAGTAAAAATTAATTTTTTGATTAAAACTAACTATAAAAATAATTTTTTTAAAAAAAAATGTTGAAGTTTAAATATTTAAAAATAAATTAAAAAATTAATTTTTAATTAAAATTTAAATTATTTTTGAATTTTAATTCAGTTTATAATATAATTTGAAATAAATTTTTATTTTTGAAATAAAGAAAATCATTAAATTTTTAATTTTTTTTTTTTAAATTAAATTAATATTAAAATAATAAAATTTAATTAAAAAAATAATTAAGAAAATAAAATTTTTTTTTAATAAATTAAAAGTAATTTTATTTAAATTAATTTTATTTTTGAAAAAATAAAAAAATAATTTAATTTAATTTTAATTTTTTTTTTTTAAATTAAATTAATAATTAAAATTTTTAATTAGAATAAATAATTTCAATAATAAAATTTGATAAAATTTTTTAATAAAATATAATTAAAATAAAATAATAATTTAATTAAAATAATTAAATTTAATTATTTAGAAATTATTAAATTTCAACAATTTGAATTAAAAAATATTTATTAATTTTTTTTTATTTATTTATTTATTTTTTTTTTTTTTTTTGATAATTAATTGATTTCAAAACTTACCTTTGAGGTGTTAAAAATCCGAAAGCTACTTCTCATCCAAGATAATACTTTTTTTTTAAATATTTTTTCACAACTTTCTTTCTGTGTCACATTTCACCCAAAATTTACTCGACACGCAATCCGAATATTTTTCATAACATAACCTTCTACAAGGATTTTCGTTTAGTAACATAATAAATATATTACTTTCCTTAAAGGAGGAAAACGACGAAAATTTGTCAAGACACAGTCGCGACTGTTACAAAACTTTTTTCGCGTGATGTCTTTACTTTAGTAGCAACGACATGCGTTGATAACGCGCCGCGATGAAAATTTCGTCCTTCGATAACTTTTTTTTTATCTTAATATTTTTATTTTCTTTTTTGAGTTTCTTAAGAGAAAAAGTAAAGAACCAGTCGTTTTCACATTGAGAAAATTTTTCACGCAAAATAAGGCCATAAAACATAAAAAATCATAAAATTCGTAAATAACAACAATAAAGAAAACAAAAAAAAAGAGAAAAATGCGATTATCACGTGATAGGTCACAATAAAATAATTTGTATCTGTCTGTGGTTTTGGCTTCCTATCTTCAAGTTTTTTTTTTTTTTTTTTTGGGAATTAGGCGAGAAAAAATCTAGTTTTATTATCCATGCGACTCGTACGGGCGTAGATACAAATAATTTTGATTAATAAAGCCATAAAGGACATTATAATTAGTACACCTTAACACGACTGACCTCCAAAAAAGCCAATTAATTAACGCGTTATCATCCTCCTTCTCATGTGACCGATATTTTATGCTACTTTAGGTAATAAAACACCTCGCGTTGAGGCGAGAAAGATTAATTTGTATCATTGAAGGGTGCTGCCGCTCAAATTTTGTGTGCAGAAAAATTATTAATTTGCTTTTTTGTCTCGTTTTTCGTTCCATTGAGATTTCGCTAAGTGCAAATTAATTAATTGAATTAACTTTGTGTACTTTATTCATGTCGTAAAAACGTACAACGAACAGTAGGCGAGTAATTTTGTATTGTTATCACTTCAGTACAATTTTGCTCCTATTTAACATTCCACAACTTATTTACTAAATCATTAGAGTAATTTATTAGATATTAGAGAGACACACAGCGAGTGACATTTGAATATCGCCGTCGCTTTATAAATAATTGGTCTCTATTGCTGGGTCATTTATTATAAAGCAATAAATTTGTTGATAAAATATCATGAAATATACATATGTTACGTTTATACTTTTTTTTTCGTACGGTCATTTAATAATTGGGTTAAATTAAAATAAACTTTTTTTTCTGTATTTTTATTTTTAGAATGGTCAGATGCAATTTGATAGTCATTCCAGTTGTTCAACGTCACCTTTAGATTCACCTGCTGGATCGACGGCGACTCCCAGTGTAGCGAAGGTAAGAAAAAATGACAGTTTTTGTGGGAATTAATTGCGATTTTGTGAGCCTTATGTTCATTTTAAGTTAAAATTTATTTAAAAAAAAATTTTTTTTAAAATAAATTAAATTAAATAATTTTTTAATTTTTTTTAAATAAATTTTTAATTTAATTTTTATTTAATTTTTGTTTTAATTTAATTTAATATATTAATTTATTTTTTTAATTTTAAATTAATTTATTTTTATTTAATTTTTTTAATTTAATTAAAAATTTTTAATTTTTTTTAAAATAAAATTTTAAAACATTATAAATTTTTTTATTTTAAAACTTTTAATTATTTTTATTTTTAAATTTTTAAATTTTTTTCCATATTTTAAAATTTTTTTTAATTTTTTTTATCATTTTTTTGTCGTTAGAAAATTATTATTTTTTTTTCATTTAAAAAATTTTAAAAAATTAAAAAAAAATCATTTTTTTTAAATTTTGAATATTAAATTAATGAAATTTTGTGCAAGTTCAAATTTAAAATAAATTTTTTTTAATTTTTAAATTTTTTTTCGAAAATGTTAAAAAAATATTTAAAAAAATTATTAAAATTTTAAAAATTATAAAAAAAATTAAATTTTCTTATTAAATAAGGAAGTTTTTAAAATATTTATAGATGTTCTTGAAATTTTTTTTTTAATGCAAATTTTTAAATATTTTAAAAATTTAATTTTTTTTTAATAAAAAAATAATTAATTAAATTTTTGAATTGATTAAATGAAAATTTAAAAGTATGAAAAAATTTAAATTTTCTCGAAAAATCGATTTGTTTAAAAGTTGATATTTTAAAAAAAAAATTTATTTTAATTTTAATTTTTTTATTTTGTAAAAAATTAAAAAAAAATATGTTTTTTTTAAATATTTAAAATTTAAATTGTATAAAAGCTTTCCTTTTTATAAAATTAATTAATGAAAAAAAAATATTAAAATTAATTTAAAAATATATAATTAACTTATTTTAAATTTATTTGACAATTTTCTCACAAAATCGCAGTTAAGAAGCTTAATAATTTATTAAAAGTGAATTTTGACTACCACATGTCAAGACTTAAGTCTAGCTAAGTCAATGAACGACTCGTCGCGACAATAAAAGCATACAAAGAACGTTCAAAAAAAAAAACGAAACTGACAAAAAACAAAATTTTTTTAACAAGGGTGCTAGAAGAGAGACAATAGATAACACTCACGAAATTTTTTTCATTGTTGTACATTTTTTTTATTTACCGAACATCCATCAAAAATACAAACACACACTCAAGACGCAAATTCATTGTTTCATAAAAAAAAAATTTTTTTTTAATAAATTCCATTCGTGATGCTTGTCGCTTGTTCGTCCTCCAATTTTTATACAAAACCACAAAACATGCAAAACTTTTAAAGGATTTACTTACCTGATAATTTGTCTAGGTCCCGTGTCATGTCGCCTCACGTTGCAAATCATTCGTCTCTGTCATTTTTGAGACAAACAGAATGCCTGCCAAGAGAGAAAAAATGACTTTGAGTGCAGAAAAAAAATTTTTTGGGCACGCACCATCGAATCGCGATCTCGTTTCGTGGGCGTCGCGGCGAACCGGACATATTTAAGAATTTTGTAATAACAATATAATGCATTCACGCCAAAATGATCGCCGTTGAATCAGTTAAAGTGACACTTTTTATAGACGATAAATAATGTGAAATATGGATTTTTTTCTAGATTTAATTTTAAAAATTTTTTTATGAACCAAAACTACTCTACGAGTAAAAATTGATCACGATTTGATTAAATTTAATGTTCATTCGACAAATTTAAGTTAATTTCATTGCAATTACTGCTTTTAAAAAATCACATTAAATATTGTACCTTGAAAAAAAAATCAACAAGAAGGAAGCGAATTTTTCGTCTTCTTCTGTGTTTCTTCTTCGTCATCATCAAAAGTAATTGAAGAGCGCATGGTGCTGACTTGTTAATTACTAATTTTTTTTCGGTACCGCGCGCAATGTGTGCGATTGCAAAACAATTTAATTAGTCGTGTGTGAAATACAGAAGAAAATATAATTTTTAAATAAATAAATTATACATCCGCTAACAAATATATGTTTGAGATACGTCGAACCGCATGAAGAAGAGAATTTTATTAGAAGAGGAAGAAAAACCCGCAATAAATTGAATTGATGAGATTTGCCACGTAATTGAGTGGATTTTTCGAGGAACTATAAATATTCTAAGTAGAGTACCGTCGAGTGTAGGTTTGAACATTTTATTTACGTTCAATTATTTTATTTTATTTTTTATTGTTTTGGATGCGATCTAAATTTGAGATCTACTAAAATTTGATCAATCATCGTTTTGTTTGGAGTATCAAGAGGAATGGAGTGTTTAACATAAAACATTTTTTGACGAATTGCTTTTTGTTTTTTTTTTTCATATTCAAAACTAATATTGGCTCCAAATAGGATAAATATTAATTTCTTTAAAAAAAATTAATAAAAAAATTAAAATAAAAAATAAAAAAAATATTTAAAAAATTTTTTTGTCGAACTTTGGCAACCCTGGATATAAAAAAATTTATTGAATTTTATGTAAAATTTTATTTTTTCTCAAATTGAATATTGAATTCATAAAAATAATAAATAAGTAAAAAAATTATAAAAAAAAAATAAAAAATTGTAGAACTTTGGCAACCCCGGATATCAAAAATTTAATTTCTGTAAATTTTATTGAATTATTGAATTTTATTAAATTTTTCTCGAAATAAAAATAATAAATAGGTAAAAAAATTATTAAAAAAAAATTTTTTAGAACTTTGGCAACCCCGGATATCAAAAATTTAATTTCTGAAAATTTTACTGAATAATTGAATTTTATTAAATTTTAAAAAATTAATTAATTAATTTTTACAATTTTTATTGAGTTTTATTAAATGTTTCTCAAAAGATATTATTTTTACAAAAAAAAATAATAATATTTAAATAAAAAAGTCAATTAGAAAGGAAGAAAAATTTAAAAATAAAATAAAAAAAAAATTTATTGGCAACCCTGAATTAATTATTTTGATGAAAAAAAATTGAATTTCGCCTGATTTTTAATGAAAATTTAATTTTTTTTACCTAAAATTTTATAATAAGTTCGATACTACCTAAAATATAATATAAATTTCAGTATACAGGGTTGCCAAAATTCTTCAAAAAAAAATTTTTTTTTAAATTGAATAAAATATAAAAATACGCTTACATTACCAAAATTTGACAAATATCTTATAAAATATCACCGCAATAAAATATTCTACGCCATATTTGCCACTCATTCATCCATCTAGTCTACTGTCTAGTCTTCAAATGAAAAAAAAAACACTGCTGTTCCTATCAAACATCGTGATAGATGACAATTGTATTATAATTTGATTCAAACATGTTTTGCCTAAAAAAAACATGTTTTCTACTTCTTCTTTTGGATCCAATATTTGTCTTCTTTACATGCCAAAAAATGTTAAAAACACTAAAAATAAATATTTTTTTTTGTTGGCTGTATAATTTATGTGATAAAAGGTCATAGGTGAGCGTTATATTTGTCCTCTAAAAAATTTTTCTTCTTTTTTTGAATAAAAATTTCAATAAAAATCTGAGATCTTTTGTATCGAAAAAATCATTTGCGGAAATAAAAATTTTGTTAAAACGTTTACTTTAACATCATTCGGCCAAGCCAAAAACGAGAACTGTTGAATATATTAAACAGAACAAAAGTTCAATGTATAGAAAAAATCGACACGTCTACCTTTTTTTTATTGATCAATCTATTCTATTGTTGATTATAGATTTCTATCGTAATAATTGATAGCTTAGATTAATTCAGTATTAAGTACCAATTTAATATGAAACAATTTTTTTTTATTTCTCTGTTTGACATTCAACTGTGAAAAATGATGATATATCACCGCGCATCGTAAATTTGTAAAAATATTGACGAGCTCTGTCAAAGATTATCCTCAGCAAGCTAATTTGTTAAATTTTTATAAATGATACTCATCAAACATTTGCCAAATTATGATTTTTTGTACAGTGTGTGGTCGCTTCGCTACTGTTTTGCCATTTACTAAAAAAATCTCTTGAGAGACACTTGAACCTGATCGAAGGTCAACCATCATCGTCAATATATATGTTCAATTTGTGAGTGATTTATCGGAATTCAATGAAACAAAAAAAAATGTGTAAAGATGAACGTTCGAACGGGAGTCAAACTAATTATACAGCAATCTTCTATTTGTTTAAATTTTTTATTCGTTGATCGATTTTTATGCTTCTAACTGCTAATTTTTGCTTGCTTTAGGATATTTTTAGATTGCACCTGATTTGAGGTAAAATTTCTCATCAAATGAAGTGATTTAAAAGCTTAAAGGTTTCTTGACAAGAAACTTACCAAAATGCGCTGAAATCAAAAGTCTCCCGTGAAATTTTACACCCCGATCCTCTTGAGCTGAATACGCATTTTGGCTTTTTTGAAGCAATGGTAAATTTATTATTTTTTCAATTTTATTCTCGATTTTATTAAATAAGAATTTGTAATTTATTGATTAAAAATTTTAATTAATTTATATTTTATTTATTTATATTTTAACTTAATTTTTAATCAATTCTAATTTTTATTTTTAATTAAAATTTTAAAAAAATAAATTTAATTTAAGAATAATAAAAATTAAGAAAATTAAATCAATTGAAAACTGGCGAAAAAATTTAATTAAAAAATTTGAACATATAAAAAACGTGTTAAAAAATTTTTATTTTAATTAAAAATAATTAAATAAAGTTCCTCCTGAGCTGAATACACATTTTGGTTTTTCTGAAGCAATGATAGGTTTGCGGGCATATGTTTCTTGGCGAAAAATGATCTACTCAAAACAACTAACAATTCTATTAAAAAAGAAAAATCTTCAAAAAATTTTGATTTTCGACCAAAAATTTCAAAATTGCTTGAAAATCGCCAAAAATCGAAGTTAAATTGAAATTTTTTCAGAAAATTTTTTTTCACTAGAATTTTTTATTGTCTTGAGTAGATCATTTTTCGCCAAGAAACATATGCCCGCAAATCTACCATTGCTTTAGAAAAGCCAAAATGTGTATTCAGCTCAGGAGGAACGACGTATAAAAACTCACGGGTGAAATTTGACTTGAGCGCATTTTGACTTGGAGGCGGAGAGATGTAGATTTTTTACTGTGTACGTTTCATTCAAAAGTCTTTCATGAAGAATTCCCATTCACAAAAAGTCATCTTCATTCCAATCATGAATAATAAAAACTTAATGAATTCCGAGAAACTGAAAACTACAACAATAATTTTTAAGCAGTTATATCTGATTTTTGTTCCGTTTTCGGGCATAAACTTGTGGGATGATGCAGCACATCATTAAGTAGGCATTTTATATGAAGCAATAACAATTTGTATGCTTTTTTCATGTTCATTTAAGAAGCTTTGCACATTTAAGCGACGACTCTCTCGACGATTTAAAATACGTACATTTTTAAGTGTGCGCCTCTACTTTTTATTTTAAGTATTTTTTGTGCAAAATTACGTGCTTTTTTCAAAAAATCTTTTATTTCTGAATCAAATCCTTCAAAACGAGAAAGTTCGTGTATCCAGCTTGAACGACGACGCCAAATCTCTCCATCGTCAATTCATGAATTTTAGCTGCTTTGAATCCTTTGTGCAAATTATCGCAATTCAGTGCGATCAACAGAGCTTTTCTTTGTTTCACCGACAATCCGTACCACGGAAGGTCGTACATCAGCAAATTGATGTTCGAATACCTATCGAGAATGGTTTCGTTGATGTAGCAAACGGTAAATAGCAAGAGAGTTACGAACGTGATACCAATGCCATAGAGATAATGTTCACGAATAATTACGACAGTTAATCCAGTCATAAACAAAGCACCAAAACTCGCACTTTCACCCAAGAAAAAGATGATCGAATAGAAGTCGCCTGTTATTTTGACGATAGAATTCACGTCGCAAATCATGTCGTTGAGGATTTTCATCCATTCGTCAAAATTGAACGTTTTTTCAATGTTTTTGCGTTTAATTTTTTCATGAATAACAAAAAATTGTAAGTTTTCAAGCATTTCTTCCTTCATTCGATCAACACTTTGAGCAATTATATCCAAGTAAGCCATAATATGAAAGCAAATGCAAAAGTAGACAGAAAGAATAAAAAGTGTGAATGTTGCTCCATCGATGCAAACTACAGATTCAACGAAAACCGTTGACCAATAAGCAATCCATGAATGTTTATTCTCAAAGGGTAGATAAAATGGGATGGGAGGTTCGTATTTTGGATGAATATTTTCCGGCAAAAAGACACAAATTATCGCAAATCCAATAGAATAAGTGAGATTTTCCAAGTAAAGGACAAAAGCGACTCCTTTCATCCATTTTAAAAATCGCTTCTCCGTTGCCAACAATTGAGCTCCTGCTATATCTCGAACCTTTTCATGAAACTTCATTTCGAGGTTATACAATTCCTCACACCATTTTATCAAATATTTTACAACATCCTTTTTGGCGATCATCGTTAATATAGAAAAATACCAAGTGATTTCAAATTCCGCAATGCTGGCACAAAAAACGATTGATATCAACTTGAAGTTTGTCACAATTAACGTCGATGGTAGCATTATACTTGCGAAGATTGCTTGACGCTTCATAGTCAAACTAAAAAACTTTTCCCAAACAGTTTTTTTGACATTTGAGTCTTTGAACAAGAATACTCCACAAAAAGTATCGATTTCTATGAGAAACTTCCAGATTCTCTTGAAATCTGGTATTTTTCTTTGTTCCGCCATATTTTTTCAATGAAAGTTTAAACTAAAATGCGAACTTCTACCATCGAGACTCCTTTTAAAATGTTTCAGGGTGAGAAATTTCACGCAATAATTACATTATGTTCAGGTGTGAACATGAACGAGCAAGCTTCTAATGACACGTTGAGGCAATTCACTGATTACTTATTCATGTGCAAATTGAGTTCCACAGAAAAATTGGATCTGTTTCAACTGACTGCCCACCAAAAGTGATTTTCACACAAAAGTCAAGATATAAATTCAACTTGTCAGCACCGAGTGGCGGCAGAATATATAATTAAATATTCGTTTGCATAAATTTTCTCAACAAACGAAAAAAAATGGCGATCATTATCTTTTGGGATTAAACGATGATATTTAGTTGCAATTTGCCAGCGCAACTGTTCCTCGACATTGTATGCAAAAACTAAAAACATTAGCCGTCGTCTCTAAAAAATTGTCAAAATAAGACAAGGGATTAGTGTTTCCTGTGTGTTTTTATACGTGTTCGACATCCATTAACAGCTGCCTGTCTTGCATAAGAGATGATAAGATGAAGAAAAATTCGAAAACGCAAAAAATGAATGCACAAATATGTTCAAGGTTGCGAGATATTAGGGAGTTGTTCCATTAGTAACAAGATCAGGTAACTAACTCACTGTTCGTAAAAAGGACCAACCCATATTATGACAAATGTTTATGTAGCTTAGAAGGCAAACAAAAGATAAATTCGATATTTTTTGTGAGCGGTAGCTATTTACTTGGAAAAATTTGCAAAGTTGCAATGATGATGAAAGTGATGAGAGCGCATTTTTGAATTCTTTGTCTTTAGCATATCAGCTTGCCTCTACATAATTTGATATTTGTTCCAACTTTCAGTTAAGTTCAAGAATATCTTTCGATTCAGAACCAAAGTTGTATCCTTTATCTGAAAAAAATATTAGATTATGGTTCGAATATGCTAAAATTGATCTTTTTCAAATCTGGAAGATATATAATTGGTTTGTTCCATTCTATTTGGTTGATCCTCTTTGGCTTTCAATAGTTTATTCCATTCGAGAATAACTCTAGGTTTTGGTTTCTTAAATAATTCCAGAGTCCATTTAATGCATAGTCTACTGAAAATTTTGGTTGTCGTAAAAAAAAATTGTCTCTTCTGATGGTAAGATTCTATTTTGTATCACATCTTGAGATCATATTTTCTTAAATTGCAAATTTGCCTTTCCTTGGATCTTCTTTTCATTGACTACTCAAGGTCTTGTTAGTAAAATTTATTGCTTTTTTTCTCTTCTTTCTTCACAAAAACTATTGTTTGTAAAAAACGATTAGCTAAAAGAAAATAAAAAATTTTATTAAATTAGTTAAAGTTTGTGAAAATTTCTTACCTCAAATGACAGACAGACATCACAAAAACCATTAAAAACGATATTTTTTCTAAAACTCCTTATAATTCTGACATATTTGTCTAAAGTTCTTGATCGTATATACATAATTGCCTCCATATTCGCGAAAGAACGAAAAAAAAGATTTAAATCGAAATCAGATTTCTGTTCTTATTTAACAAACATACACAAAAAATCACTTTATAAAAATTCTCGAGATATTGTGTGGGTAGTTGATTCAGAACTCTAACGTCTAATCCAAGTCTGACTTGACTGGCTTTCGTCTTGGCCACAAATTTTACGCACGTTATCTGATTCAACGTTTTTTTTGTGTTCTTTACCATTTTCGTCTAAAAAAAATATTTATTTTCTCTTTTTTTGCTTTGTTTATCTTTACAGACATGCTCGCAGCTCATAAAGGCAGGAATTAAGTTACACATTCAGAATAAGAGGAAGTATAGCGGTTGTGAGTCGAGTGGGAATGAATCGAGCGTGGTAACGACAGCGACGCAACGTTACAGTCGCAAACGCGCCGACACAACGACGGATAACATGACGAGCGACGATGACTTGTCGAATCACGGAAAGAGTCCACGAATTGGGGTAAGTTAAAATTTTTAAAAATATTTAGTAAAAAATTAAAACTTACCTGATTTTTTCCTTTAGTTAACTCCCGAAGATGAAGATCGTCGTCGTCGTCGACGAGAACGTAACAAAATCGCCGCCACAAAATGCCGCATGAAAAAACGCGAACGCACTGTAAACTTGGTAAACGAATCGGAAACTCTCGAAACGCAAAATATCGACTTTAAAAATCAAATTCGCGAACTCGAGAACCAACGAAGGAAATTGAACGAAATTTTGCAAGCCCATAGTCCGCATTGCGTTCATCAAGGAGGCTATCAACCCTTACCTTCTGTGTCAACGTTGAAAAATTGCAAATATTTGAACGAATTGCAAAACTTTTGCGATCAAAATCAACAAATCCCTTTGCATCAACAACAACAGCAACCGCAGCAGCAGCAGCAAATGCATCAATCGGTTATCGAACAGCCCGAGATCAAGTATTCGCAAATGTTGAAGGAGCAACAGGAAACTCTCGAATACGGTGATTACAAGAACAATACGATGTTACCTCATGGATACTGCAAACCGTCGCCCACAGATACGACATACGTCTTAAGTCCCGATAGCGGTTTCGTCAAAAGTCCCGTCGATCTTGACAACAATTCGCAATACTCCGACCAACTTTCGAGCATGCAACTTCCGCATTCCTGTCAACAGCAATCGCAGCAACAGCAGCAGCAGCAGCAGCAACAACCAGGACACCTGAAATCCAACAATTACAACATTCCAACAAGTAACGATGCCATACTAACGAATAACAATAGCAGTAGTCTTAACAATAATCTTAATAACTTGCTAGGAGACACGAGTGAAATTTACCTGAAAACCGAGCTGATGGATCCGAGTCCGTACACGACGATACAAAGTGCTGATCGCTTCCTTTTCGAGGGCACCGATACGACTTTCGGCGATAACACGACGAACGGCGTCGGCAACAATCATCTCAACACACCAAATAACGTGCACAATCTTCTCATGGACAGCTTCGATACTTCCATCATCAAGGCAGACTTTCTCAGTCACAATCAGGAATTCAATATTGGCTCGATGGTTGATGGATCCGATACGCAATTCACCGATTTGGACAGCGGCATTATCAAGTCCCTGAGTAACGGATGTTTGGTGTGAATTCACGTGTGAAGGTACTTAAAACCTGAATTCGATCGAAAAATCGAAAGAGTGTCAAGAAAATTAAAATTTATGATAAAAAAAGTGAAAAATGTGATTACCATGATGATACAGCAACAAGCTACATGATCAAATCAATGTGGAAAATCCAAGTGTTATGTGTCTAGTTTTTATTAGAGGTTAGTTTGTAGAAAATAAGAAACTGAACTTTTCAGGACAAGAATATTTGAGGTTATGCAAAGTTTGAGGTTAGAATTGTTTTTGAGGTTATGTTAAAGATCAAAAGATCATTAATTATTTCTCACTGGGAAATTTTTTATCTATCGGATGATTCGTGAACTTGAGATCATTAACAAATAATTGAAAAAAATATTTAATTATTTTTTTTTATTTCCATTCAAAAAAATTTTAATTAATTTTTATTTTCAAAAAATAATTTTATTTTATTTTATTTAAATAATAATAAATAAATAAAAATATTTTTTAATATAATATTTATTATTATTTTAAATAAAGTTAATTAATAATTTTTGAAAATAAAATTAATTATTTTATTTTTATTTAAAAATTTTAAAAATATTTTAAATTAATATTTTTGATTTTTAAAAAATCAATAATTTGTTTTTTAAAAAAAAAAAAAATAATAATATTTTATAATAATTTTTTAATAATATTTTTTATTTGAAATAAATTTAATTAATTTAAAAAAAAAATAAATTATTTCATTTTTTGTTAAAAATTACTTCAAAAATTAATTAAACAAAAAAAAAAATAATAAAAATATTAATTCAGTCATAAATTCTCACGTATGATAATAAAAAGATAAAAATAAATCACATCGATTAAAAAATTCAAAATAATTAAATAAATCAACAAGTTTCTTCAATGTAATAATAAAAATAAATTTATTTCAGGCAAATTACAATGAACACATACAATCAATGTATATTAAATACTATCAAGCAAACGGTAAAAACCAAACCAATAATCACATTCAAAACCCATTAATTATCGTTACCTCTTCCAATAAAGAATTACACAAAAATTAATACCTGAAGATAAATGATTGTTCTTAATTGAACGCACAATTAAGTTACAAAATGCCTCGATTCAAGGTGCCTCAATGTGCCATGATTTTTTTTTGTTTTCCTGAAAGATGCATTTTTTTCGTCTACAATTTACGATTAAATTTAAATCGGCAAGATTATAAGTGATATTATGATAAGAAACGTCACAAATGTCGCCGACATACGAGTGACGCAAATTTAATCTTTTTGTTTGAAGAACTAAAGTTCGAATTTAAGTGCGATGAGTGAATCACGGTACGAATGTCGTTGATTTTGGAATTTGTATCGAAAAGAGAAAAATTAATTAAATAAAAGGATTCATAGTCATTTGCCAACCTATTTTGAGTAATAGGGGTTTAACAGGTATTATGCACAATTTATTTTTTTTTAGATGAAAATATTTTTTTTGCACTTTTTATGCACATTTTTTATAGCTTTCACACTTGATCACTTTTGACACGAGCAAAAAACGTATCCAAGTGATAAAATAATTCAGGACCGAATATCAAAAAATTAAAATTGATAGTTTAAAGGTTTATATTTTTTTTAAATTATTTTTTTATGATTGTAAAAATAAAAAAAGTTAAAAATAATTTTCATTTAAAAAATATATTTCAAAAATATTAAAAAAATATTTTAAAAAATATTTTTAAAATATTTTAAATAGGTATTTTAATTATTTTATTATTTTAAAAAATATTTTTTTTATTTAAAAAATGATAAAAATTTCAATAAACTGTCAAAGATATTTTTTGAATCGGTTATACTGAATTAAAAAAAAAAAAACAATAATTTTGTAACATATAAAAATCTAAAAACATTATTTGAACAAATATAAAATTAAAAAACATGTATTTTTTGCAAATTAATTTTGAATTTAGTATGAATGTTTGAGTAAATGAGTTTTCTATAAAAAAAATACTTTTTTAATGTTGCTGTATCTTTAGCTTTAAATAATAATTAAAAATAAAATAACTTTTCATATAAAATAATTATTATTAATATTATTTAAAATATTATTAATAATAATTTAAAAAAAAAATAAGTCCTTACCATCATTGAATTTTTACAACTATTTCATAAAATTACCTAATTTTTTATTGCTTATTAATAAAAAATAAAAATTATTATAAGAAGTACTATAGAACAACAACCACTACTAATAATTATTAATAATTAAATTATTATTATTATTAAAAAATTAAAAATTTTTATCCAGAAACGTTTTGTATTATTATCCATCACAATAAAATTTATTTCATGTTAAGTTATGTTTAAATAATTTTTAAGAAAATAAATTTTGTAAAAAAAAAATTAAAAAAAGAACAAAAAAAATGAAATTTAAAATTAATTAGCTTTTTGTAAAAGCGTCTTGAAAATGTGTTAATCCTCATTATTTTTCATATTTTCATATAATTTTTACTTTGTTGAATCTATGAATAAATTACTTTACGACTTTTCTATATTTTAATATAAAATTTAAAAAAATAGTTTTTAAGATAAATTTATATACAATAAACATAATATTAAAAAAAATAAGTGTCACTTAAAGAAAAAAAAAATAAATTACCAGAAATCCATATACACACACAGCTTTATACTAATATTAATAAAAATAATCGAACCAGCTATTTTATAAGATTTTTAAGTTATATGATTGTTACAAAGTAATCGATTTATGAAAAAAAAAAATAAAATTCAATAATATATATTAAAGATAAATATTAAAAATAATGAAGAAAAAACTCTTAAATGTCTATTTATATTAAAAATGAAAAATAAGAAAGCAAAAGAATAAAATTTAATATTAAAAATAAAAAGTCAAGTCAATCAAAAATTAAAATGTTAAAAATTATATAAGAAAAAAAAATAAAATGTAAGTCGATATAATGTTATAAAATTAATATTAATACAAAAACCATGTAACGAATATATATTATGATGAAAAATATAGATTCTATATTTTATTGAAAAAAAGAACAAAAATATAATTTTTAAATTTTTCTTTTTTGCGAGTTTTCTAAAATTTTGGAATCGAAGGTGAGTTTTAAATAATTTTTTTATTTACATTTTATTTTTTTTACTTTACCTTGTCTTGTTAATTTTTTGAAATATAATTAAAATAGAATTTAACATACATTTTTAGATATGATATTATCTAATTTTTTATATTTTATAACATAAATTTAAAAAATTAATCAAAAATTCCTAAATGTCAATTCAAAAAATTACTGTTAAAAATTTGAAAATTGATTTCTGCTAATTCGAATATTTTTTTAAAATCAAAATCCATTCCGAAAAAGATAAAAATATAAAAATTTGTGAAAAAAAATAATTTTTTTAAATTTCTTGAGAAAAAAAAAATTAAAAAGAAATAAAAACACATTTTAATTTATTTCTTAAATACGCCTTAACTTTATTTTGACAGAATTACATTATCATGATTCAATTTGTATTTTTCTTATACCTCTACGTTAAGGTATCAGTGTCCTAAATAAAAAAGGTGCGTCGAAATACCGTGCGAGAGAGTTACCATTTGGAACGTTTTGACCAATCTTTCGGTGTCCAATGCAGACATTTCGGATCGATTCGCACTTTTCTTTGCTCCATCGCCTTGTTGTGTGAGTCAATGATGTCTTTTGTAATACACAGAATGTATTGTCCCTTGTAGTAGTTGATGAGGTTGAGAATTTGCAGCGTCGAAATTACGTCTTCTTTCTTGATGCTCGTCATTTCGCAAATTTCACTAAAAAAAAAGAAAAAATAATTTAATTATTTTTTTTTAAGAAAAAATTTAAAAAATTATTATCATCAATGAATTAGAAATTTTTCCAATGAAAAAAAAAATTAATTCAAAAAATTGTTTAATTTTTTTTCTTTAAAAAACACAAAAACTATAATTTTATTAAAATAAAACAAATAAATTAAATAAAAAAATAAAATTTTAAAAATTTTTTAAATAAAATTTACTCGAAAATTAAAAAAAAAAAATATTTAAAAAAATAATTTGAAATTTTTAAGAAAATTATTAATAAAAATTTTTTAAAAATTTTTTTTTAAAAATTTAAAAAAAATTTTTTTAAATTTTTTAAATTTTTTTTTTTAAATTAAAAACTTACTTGATCGTCAATTGAGGTTTCTCCATGTCGCCCGCAGGTTTTTGTTCCAACAGAATTTCCAAAATGCGTTGCGCCCAATAACTTCGATACGAAAGCAGCCCCAAATCTGACAACGGTTTTTCGGGAGATCCTGTTTTGCCTTCAAACTTTGACAACTCGTAGCTGAACTCGATGAGGAGTTTTCCGTAACCTTTTCGTTGATACGGCGGCAGTGTGAGAATGCAAGCAACATTGTAATCTTCCGTACTTTCCTTCTCCTTCGAGAAATATCCGACAATATGAAAGCCGCGACAATCGAATTCCGTCATGACGTAGAACAAAAAGGGATCTGTGTCGTAATAAAGCGTCTTGTGGTCGAGAAAGAGCTTCGCGAGGAGACACAAATTCTGCGCGTAAATTTTATTCTTGCGCCCATCGATCTCGAAGAAGGAAATTGTGTGTTTGCGGTAAATTTCGTTGCCCGGCGGATGACGAAGCGTGCATTTGGCGATGTGTCGTTCGAGACAAACGCGACTTTTGCGGTATTTCAAGCAAAATTCACAGATAAAAATGCAGGGCATGGCACACATTTCCGGCGGGTAGGGAGCAAAGTACCACGGCTTGATGCGATGCTTGCCCAATTCGATCATTTGTACGTTTTTCATGCGGGTGACGACGTCGTCGTGATGTCCCTGAACCATACTGCCCGATTGTCGTGGTGTTGGCGGCGTATCTTCGGAATCTTCGCTCGGTGCGGTATCGGGAGGCGCCGTGTTTTTTCGTTTGCGCGACATTCGCTTTTGCAGGGCGGCAGCAAGCACGGCGTTTCCGTTCACGAGCGGATTTTCGTTGCTGTTGGCATTTGTGGGCGGATTTGGCGTCGTCGAGGACACGGGACTGCTGGGGCGACTCAAGTTTGTGATTGAGGGAAGCGTGCGTTTTGGCGTCGACACGCCCGTATTTGTGCCAGTTTGATCTTTTCCATCTTTTCGGGGAAATTGCACTTTTCGCGTGTCCAAATATTCGTCTGTTACCCACTCGTCGAGACGTTTGTTGACTAAAAATAACAAAAAAAAAACATTAAATATTATTTTTTTTAATATTTAAAATATTTTTAAATTTTTATGAAATTTTTTAAAAGATTTGTTAATTTTATATTTTAATTTTTATGATTTCTTTGAATTTAATTTTTTTTCTTTGATTTAATTTTACACGTTAAAATTTTTTAATTTTTTATTTATTTTTTTTTTTTTTGCTTTATAATAATTTTTATTTTTATCAGAAGAGCTAAAGATTTTTTTTCAAATGTTCTGAATTTTTTTTTTTCGATTTTTTTTAAATTTTTTTAAAAAAATAAATAAATTAATTAATTAATAAATTTTTCAATATTTTTCCTATTTTATTTGAATATCAAAAATTTCTTGGGAAATTTATTTCAATTGAATTTTCATATTTGCGATTTTTTAATTTTTTTTTTGATATTTTATTTTATTTTTTTATAAATTTATTTCTAATTAATTAATTAATTTCTAATTAAATTAAATTAAATTTTTTATAAAATTTCTTTTTATTTATCTTCGATTTTTTGAAAAATTTTCATTAATTTTAATTTTTTTATAAAATTTAATTCAATAAATTTATTTTAATTTAACTGGAAAGAATTTTTAAAATATTATTTTTAATTTTTTTTACACAATCTCACAAAATTTTATTAATTTCAGAAGAAATTCTAAATAATTTATTAAAATTGTTAAAAATTTTTGAAAATTTTATAAATTTTTCCTGATATTTCATAACTTTTGATAAAATTTTTAATTTTTTTTAAATTTTTTTTATTTAGATCTTTCGTAAAATCAAATTTTCCTTAAATTTTCTTTGAAATGCATCAAAAAATTGAAAAATACTCACAATCTACGTAGTGAACATAATAATACCGTGACCCGTCTGATTGTTCCTTAATGCTAATAATCTCGGCGAGTGGCCAATCATTCGTGCCCGACATCCGACATGGCAAGCGACATCCTTCCGTGAGCGAAGACTAAAAAAAAAAAAAAAATTTTTATGAAAAAATTCTGCATGTAAACAAACCATTAAAACATCCAGCGACATCCGAATTGCCGGGAATCACATAAAATCCGTAAAAACTCTTGTCGGATGTGGATTTTATGTGAAAAATCAACAATTCGGCTTAAAATATCACGAATTTGACTTTCACTTTGCCCGAAAAAATTAATTTTATCGGAAAATTCACGCAAAATAAGTCGGGCTTGGACAAAAGCATCAACGCGGAACAATTTTTCGCAAAAACCGACAATTTTTTGTCTATTTCTTGGATGTTTTTGTGACGAAAGCGGGCTTGGACTCACATTTAACTCGTATAACGACGAGAGATCCTCCTCTGTTTCCATCTTCATTGTGAATTTTTGTATTTTTTGGGAATTTTCAGCTATTTTGTTTGTCGCACGAATAGGCCAACCAGATTATTTGCCTTCAAATGGGGAAATATCGCTTGAGTCACCTTAAATTTTGACCCGAGAGACATTTTTTAAAGCAAAATGTGCACTGGGATAGCAATTTTCCCAATGAAAAATGTAAAATTTTTTGTTACGTCATATTTGGGGCTCGCTGTTTCGCCATTTTGAACGACCCCTTGGTTGAGACGAATGAAAATGATAAAAAATTTCGTGGGTTTTGTCCCGAAAAAATGCAGTACTGATAAAAATTTTAAGCGCGAATCAAAAAAAATCATAATTTTTTCAACAAATGTCGATTTTTAATCATGTACGAACGAGAAAAATCCCTAAAATTGCCAGATTCGTTCAACTTTCCCTTCACTCCGTACGAAATTCAGCAGGATTTCATGCGACAATTGTTCAAAACGATCGAAACGAAAGGAATTGGCATCTTTGAGAGTCCCACAGGCACGGGAAAGACCTTAACTCTGACCTGCGGAGCCCTAACTTGGTTGTTGCAGCACGAAAAAGCCGTCAACGAAGAACTTCAAGACCGAATTTCGAAGCTAAATCATGAAATCCGCGAATTAGACAAAGAAAATTCGACATCAAACGATTGGATCAGCGGTCAATACGAGACTTTACAAAAAAAGCAACTCCTGTCGCAGCTGAAAAGTG
Source organism: Culicoides brevitarsis (assembly GCF_036172545.1). Classification (NCBI taxonomy): domain Eukaryota; kingdom Metazoa; phylum Arthropoda; class Insecta; order Diptera; family Ceratopogonidae; genus Culicoides; species Culicoides brevitarsis. Next base: position 37,831,532 of record NC_087085.1, on the reverse strand, counting down.
AATTCGACGCCTTGCTGGAGTACCAAAAACGCATCAAAGACATCCGAAGTAGTCGAAAACTCCAAGTTGAGATACAAAAATTCATCAAATCCAAGGAAAAAGTTGATGAATTAACGGAAAAAGTTGATCCGAGCGACGAAAATGACTTGGAAGACCAATTTTTGATCGACGATGCGTCAAGTAACGACAGTTTCGAAGAAATTTCCGATGAAAACGACAAATTTCACGACACGAAAATATTTTTTTGCAGTCGAACGCATTCGCAATTGTCGCAAGTCGTGCAAGAAATCAAAAAAACTGTGTTTGGAGCGGAAACTCGTGTCACGGCATTAGCTTCGCGTCAAAATTACTGCATAAATCCGGAAGTCAAAGCGCTAAAAACGAACTCTTTGATCAACGAACGTTGTTTGGAGCTCCAAAAAGGGTCAAAAAGCACCACGAGAGCCCGCGATGTCGATGGAAAAGCCACAAAAAAGTCAAAAACCGCCAAAAAGTGTCCTTTTAATTCAAATTCCGCGCTGGAAAAGCTCAAAAATGAATCTTTATCGGAAATAATGGACATCGAAGACCTCGTAAAAGTCGCGAAACAGCACAAGGCATGTCCATATTACTCGTCACGGCTCGCAGCGAGCGATTCGCAAGTCGTCATGGTTCCGTATCAGATGATTTTGCACAAAAAAACACGCGAACAGCTCGGAATCAATGTAAAAGGCGCCGTTTTGGTCATTGACGAGGCTCACAACCTTCTCGACACAATTTCAGCCATTCATTCCGCGCAAATTTCGTTAAAAGAGCTCCTCGAGCTGCGAGAACAGCTGGAAAATTATAAAAAACGATATTTAGCGAGATTTTCCGCCAAATCCGTGCTCAGGATCAACCAATTTATTTACGTGGCAAAAAGATTGATCGCCTTAATTAAAAATTCCGAAGCCAGTAAGATGATTTCCGTCTGTGAACTTCTCACGGAGACGGAATTGTTCGACATTAATATCTCCGAGCTCTGTCGATTTGCCAAAGATACGCGATTGGCGGAAAAATTGCACGGATTTGCCGTTAGTGAAAGTCGAAAGGAGAAAAAAACGGAAAAAATTGAGAAAAAAGAAGGAATTAAGTCGTATTTGAAGCAGTTGGAAGAGCAAAATAAACCGAAAAATAATAAAAATGCGGAAATTGAAGCTCCGATGAAGGAAAAATCGCTTGAAGAAAGAGAAAATGTGCAAATTTTAACGAATTCGATAAGACCCTTCCTCTCGTTGCTCGAATGTTTCCTCGAAGAATTCGAAGATGGAAGGATTTTGGTGTCGCAGGGCAAGGAAACGTTCATTAAATATCTTGTTTTGAATCCGGGAGCGCATTTTAAGGATCTTGTAGAGCAATGTCGAGCAGTAAGTTTTTTAAAATTTGAAATTTTTTGGATTTTTTTTTAAGAAAAATTTAAAAAAAAATCGAACAAAATTAAGAAATAAAAAAAATAAATAAAAAAATAGAAATTTTAAATAAATAAAATTAAAATAAAATAAAAAATTAAAATGAAAATTAAACAAAAAAAAATAATAAAAATTAAAAAAAAAATATAATTAAAAAAATCAATTTTAACAAAATAAATAATTTTTAAAATGAAAAAATTAAAATATTAAAAAAATAAATAAATATTTAGAAAATAATAATAATTTTCAAAAAAATTAATAAATTAATCAAAAAAAACGAAAAATTTTTTAAAGCAATTAAATTTAAAATTTTTATTTTTGTCTCATAAGGGGTTTCATGAGAAAAAAAAACTAATTTAATTAAGAAATAATTTTAAATAAAAACTTTAAATAATTAAAGGAATAAAAATAAATTAAAAAAATAAGTATAAAAAATTTCCGAAAATTTAATTAAAAATCTTTGATTGAAAATAATTAATTAATCATGAATTTATTTTAAATGGAAAATTATAAAAAAATAATCAAATTTTTAAAAGAAATTAAAAAAAATTTAAAACGTTTAAAAATTTATTAAAAAAATTTACCTAATATGTAAAAAATAAAAAAAAAAATTAAAAATATTAATAAAAAAACTATCAAATTTTGTAATTTCAGATAATTTTAGCGGGCGGAACGATGCAACCAACAACAGAATTAACGGAACAACTCTTCCCCGATTGCAAGGATCGAGTAAATATTCATTTGTACAACCACGTAGTCAAACAAGAAGCTGTCTTGCCGCTCGTTTTCAGCAAAGGACCCACAGGAAAGGAATTTTTATTTAATTTTAGCAACAAAGGAGATCAAAATTTGGTAAAACATGTCTTAAAATCTCATTTTTGATTTATTTTTCACTTGTTTTTACTTTCAGCTAAGGGAACTTTCATCAACACTCGTGAATATTTGCAACGTAGTTCCTGCTGGAGTCGTTTGTTTCTTCTCATCTTACGACACTTTGGAGAATTTTAACAAATTTTTCAGCGAAAACGGATTTTTAGAAAGTGTTTCGAAGAAAAAACGAGTATTTTTGGAGAAACGAATTGGAGTGCAAGCGGAAACTTTGCTCGATCAATACTCGAAAGCGATTAAATTTTTGAAAAATAATCCGAAAGGTGAGTTTTGCTCATGAGCTTCATAAAAATTTTAATTTTTGAGCAAAATTGGAGACTAAAATTAAATTTTAAACTGAAATTTTTAAAAATCTTGATTTTTTTTGTAGAATCTCAAAACGGTGCCTTGTTACTAAGTGTCGTCGGCGGCAAACTAAGCGAAGGCTTAAATTTCTCCGATGACCTTGGGCGATGTGTAATTGTCGTTGGACTTCCATATCCGAACAAATTTAGTCCCGAGCTCTCGGAAAAAATGAAATATTTGGATAAAAATTTGGCTTTTGGCGCTGGCAACGAATATTACGAGAATTTGTGCATGAAAGCCGTCAATCAGTGCATTGGAAGAGCAGTTCGTCACATTAACGATTACGCGAGTGTTGTTTTGCTTGACGTTCGGTATAGTCAGGAGAAAATAAGAAAAAAACTTCCACAATGGATTGAACGGGGAATTGTGAATGTCGAGACTTTTGGGCGAGGTCAAGTTAGTTTAGTGAAATTTTTTAAAGAAAGGAATTAAAAAAAAATATTTTTAAAATTAATTTTTAAGTTCATGTTTTAAAATATTAATTTTTAATTTAATTTTTTTTTATTTCAATTTTTTTTTAATTCAACCAAGCATTTTGTATAATTTTTTATTTTTAATTTTTTTTTTTTATTTAAAAATTTGTTTTTTTTTATTTAAAAATTAATTTTTAATTTTTTTATTTAAAAATTAAAAAATTAATTTTTAAAATTTTAATTTAATTTTTTTAAAAATTATTTTTTAAAATTTAATAATTTTTAAAAACAAATTTTTGTTTTAGGCGAATAAATTTAAATTTTCATTATTTATTTTTTTATAATCAAATATTTTTGAATTTTTTGTTTGTAATTTTTTAAAAAATTTATTTTTTTAGTTTATATTATTTTAAAATTTGAAAATAAAAAAAATTAAAAAAAATTTGTTTTTCAAAAAAAATATTTTACAATAAACAGACATTTTTATATAAAATTTTAAGTTAAAATTAAATTAAATATAAAATTAATTTATTTAAATTTTTTTTTTTATTTTTTTTTGAAAAAGGGAATTAAAAATTTTTAAAGCAAGAAAAAGTAAAAAAAAATGATTTTTCATTAGAATTTATTTTATTTATTTTTTTTTTATAGAATTTTTCTATTACATCTGAGCATAAGGTACATCATGACGATCTTTGATAATCCAAAACGAATCGATAATTTCTCCCTTTTTATCGACCGACACTTGTTCGAAATACAAATGCGTCTCGTTGTGCGCCTTCATTCTCGTATATCCATAATCGTTACTCCTAAAGGCACTCCACGCCGGTCGATCTTCCAAAAATGGCGTTCTTCCTTCGTCACAACCGGCTGATCCCGTAATCACATGAACTGGCGCTCTCGGATTCGTATAAGGTTCCTCTTTGCTCCCGTTAAGGACTTTGTAATTGTACAGCGGAAAGAGTCTCTCATACGAATGTTCATGCGCCCAAATCTGCACATCAACGCCGTGTTCATAAAAGAGCTCTTCCAAGCCAAAAGCCTTGAAAAATGGCAATCCGACACGCGTTAAAGTCTCATGAGCGTTACAATCGGCAACATTTCCGTTCGAGCAGTACATCGGTCGATGCCCATAAACGACGATCCAAGGACGCAAGGCGCGATTTTCCGGTTTGCTCGCTTCTTTGAGGTCTTTTTCGAGCCACAGATACTGCTTGACCAACGTTTTGATGCCGTAACTCAAGAAATAATAGACTTCCGTGGAAATTCCGATGAAATGAACGGGTCCAAGGTCGAAACTGTACCAAAGATTCTCACTGTTGCCCGGCATGCTGAACCTTTCACGATAATTCGAAAAGTTGTACTTTTCCTCGTGATTTCCCGTGCACACCATATACGGCACATAAGCAGCAATTTGCTGAATTTGATTCATAAATTCATCGCCGATCGTCGCATTTTCCGAATCCATGTCGTACGCAAAGTCCCCGACGTGAATGATGGCGTCGTACATCCCCTGTTCCGATTCGCGCTGCAAAAAGGCCAAACTTTGGGCATTTTCGTTGCCCATATCGCCAAAAATCGCAAACGATGGACTCCATTTCGAGTCGAAACGAGGAGTTTTGAACGAAAAAACCGGAGACCATCCAAGTTCGCTGCCACAAACGTAGGAATAATACGTTGCCGGCTTCAAATTTCGCAAAGTGACGCGATGAATGTACTGCGAATGCTTTAATTCTCCGCCGTCGACGAAGAGTTTGGCGAATCCCGACACCGGCGTTTGATGAAAGTCGCCATGAACGTTGAAAAGAACCGTGGATTCGTTTGTGGCGTCGAAAGTGCTCCAAGTTACGACGATTTCATCGATTTTGTCTGGATTTTTGTTTGATATTTTCATGAAAAGAGAGATAAGAAAAATAAATTAGATAAGAGTTTAAAAAAAATTATGAAGAAAATGTTGGAAAAACTCACCTCCGTACGAAATATGAACCTGTTCAGGTTGATAATGGAAGACTTTGGCATTGCTAAAGCTAATTAGCAGCAGAAGAAAAGAAGAAATTAGAAGGAAATTCATTTAATTTTGTTTTTTGTGCAGCTGACAAAAAATTAAACGAACAAAACAAAGAAATTACTGTCAGGGGTGTTGATAGTTTTTGATAAGGTTCACAAATTAAAAGGGCCCTTTGTTCATTTTTGATTGAAAAAATTCATTTTTAAAAATTTTACTGCCTAACCTAAAATGTTTTCCAAAATAAAATTAAAAAAAAATTCAGGTCAGAAAAAAAAATTATTTAGTAATTAGAAAGAAATTTTAAAAGAGTTAATTTTTTACCAAATTCTAATTTTCAAATGAGAAAAATATCAGATATTCAATAAAAAAATTGTTTTTAAATTTTTTTGAAAACTCTCAACTTTTTTTTTCTTAAAATTAATCAAATACTTAAGTTGCTCCAAATGGATAAAAATTTATCAGAGGGCTCTAATTTATCATTTTTATTCATTTTATAACTCAAAACTGCAAAAAAATTTAAACTGAAAAAAAATTTTTTCTTTGACATAGTTTTGTTTTGAAAACTAAATCAAGAGCAAAACTAAATCAAAAACTGTGTCAAAGCCATTTTTGTCAAATCTTGCTCCAAATGGATAAAAATTTATCAGAGGGCTCTAATTTATCATTTTTAATCATTTTACAACTCAAAACTGCCAAAAAATTGAAACTGAAAAAAAAATTTTCTTTGACATAGTTTTGTTTTGAAAACTAAATCAAGAAAAAAACTGTGTCAAAGCCATTTTTGTCAAATCTTGCTCCAAATGTTTTTCAAACATTTTTTCATTTTTAATCAATTTATTTAATCAAAAATGCTAATTTTACTGAAACTTTTCTAACTTAAAAACTTTTTTTTAAATACTTTTGAATAATAAAAGATATTTCAAGTTAAAAATTAAAAAATAAATTTTAGAAAAAAAAACTGAAAAAAAACTGTAAAAAGAAATTTTTGTCAAATTTTCCTTTTAAATATTTTTAAAAAAAAATATTTTGAAACAAAAAAATGAGCAATTTATTTAATAAAAAATTAAATAATTTTACTATATTCGACTTTTCTAACTTGTTGTCCCAAAAACTTTTTTTAAAATAAAATAAATACTATTAAAAGAGTAGAGTAATAAAAGAGTATTTCAAGTTAAAAATTTAATTTAAAATAAATATATATCAAAAAAATTTGAAAAATAATATTAAAAAGAACATTTGATATTTTCTTGAAAAAATAGGAAAAAAGACCAGAAAATGGTCAATTTTGAAAATTTTAACACTTTACTTGAAATACTTTCTTCAAAAAACCAAAAAAATATTTTTTCGAGCAATTTTGAAGCATATTTTTTTCAATTTAAAAATTTCAATAAATAATATTTGATTCAAAATTCCAAAATGAACACAAATTTTTCGCACGAATGAACAAAAATGAACTAAAAGGGCCCATTACGCATGCCCATCGATTTCCATCCCTGAAACAGCTGATTTTTATTTTGACATTTCTCTCGTTGTTTACTTTTTTTACACCCAGAAATTTTTTGCATTCCACAAATCTCACAAAATCTCACGGAAAAAATGTCTGAAGACATCAAACACTACTTCAACGGACTTCTCCAAAAAGTTTCCGGGCTTTATTGCATCTTAGTGACAGATCGCGACGGAGTTCCGCTGGTCAAAGTCGCAAACGAAAATGCGCCCGAAGCACTCATGAAAAAACCTTCGCAACTCTCAATTTTCACACAATGCTCGGAGCAGGCGGGCAAATTGCATCTCGGCAAGAACAAAAGCATCATTTGCATGTACTCAAATTATCAGGTGAGTTTTATTAATATTTACAGAAGATTTTTGTATTAATAAAAAATAAATTTCGGCTTCTAGATCATTCACTTCAACAAGTTGCCTTCGCTCATCGTGACGTTCGTCGGAAGTGAGAATTTCAATACGGGCTACGTGCTGTCGCTGGAAGAACAAATCGATAAATATTTGGACGATTTACGGGTTGCGGTCGAAGCGTCGTGCTAAAACTTACTTTTTTCTGCATAATAAATCAATTTTTGGAGCGAATTTAAAAAATAAAAGAAAAAATAATCAAATCAATAGGAACGTGTACGTTCAAAGTAGGTGTGCAAAATTTTCTCTTTGCACCCATTAAGCGGGAATCTATCCTCCAAATCGTTTTGCATCCGTTGGAACATTTGTTCCCCAATGTTAAAGTCCTTGATGTGCGACAAATTTACGTTTCCAAAGTCAACGGGCACCTCAGAGTCCCATTTGTGAATGCGAACTTTCAGCGAACTGCATTTCTTGAATTGCGAAACCCATTCCAGGAGGGGGCAATGTTGCTTTCCGCGATGCATTTCGAAGCGCAAGACAGCGCTGATGACCTCGACGTTGCTGCCGCGCTCTTGAATGAAGTCGAGTACGTTGTTCTGACTCACATCGGGCTTCTTGGTGTACGTGTAGTTGATAATGTTGAAGGGGAGTGTATCGTGGTACTGAAAAGTGTCCAAAAAATCCATGTAATTGGTTGGTTGGAAGAAATCGTTGTCGATCGTGAGCATTTTTACGATCGGAATTTGTTGAACGGCAGCTCGCCAGCGACGACAAACGAGAGAACATTTCAAGAGATCGTTGTTGTTGTCAATGGATTTGAAGATTTGCAATAAGAGCTGAAATTTTGAAGAAAATTTTCGTGAGATTTTAAAAATTCTTAAAAATTTTAGGATTTTTTGCATTTCTTAAACAAATTTTTATTAAAATTAAATGTTTTAAGCCTAAAATTGAATAAATATTCATTCTAAAGTTCATTTCTGATCATATTGGGTCGATATTTGACGAAACAAAAAAATCAGAGTTTGGAGGTTCAAACTCTGATTTTTTTGAATTTTAAGCCTAAAATTGAATAAATATTCAAAAGTCATTTTTTGATATTTGACCAAAAAAATCAGTTTTAAGCCTAAAATTGTTTGGAGGTTCAAACTCTGATTTGGAGGTTCAAACTCTGATAAATTTAACAAGTCATTTTTTGACCACTTTTAAGCCTAAAATTGAATAAATATTCATTCTAAAGTTCATTTCTGTTCATATTGGGTCGATATTTGACGAAACAAAAAAATCAGAGTTTGGAGGTTCAAACTCTGATTTTTTTAACAAGTCATTTTTTGACCAGTTTTAAGCCTAAAATTGAATAAATATTCATTCTAAAGTTCATTTCTGATCATATTGGGTCGATATTTGACGAAACAAAAAAATCAGAGTTTGGAGGTTCAAACTCTGATAAATTTAACAAGTCATTTTTTGACCAGTTTTAAGCCTAAAATTGAATAAATATTCATTCTAAAGTTCATTTCTGATCATATTGGGTCGATATTTGACGAAACAAAAAAATCAGAGTTTGGAGTTTCAAACTCTGATTTTTTTGCAAGTCATTTTTTGACCAGTTTTAAGCCTAAAATTGAATAAATATTCATTCTAAAGTTCATTTCTGTTCATATTGGGTCGATATTTGACGAAACAAAAAAATTTTGGAGGTTCAAACTCTGATTTTTTTTGCAAGTCATTTTTTGACCAGTTTTAAGCCTAAAATTGAATAAATATTCATTCTAAAGTTCATTTCTGTTCATATTGGGTCGATATTTGACGAAACAAAAAAATCAGAGTTTGGAGGTTCAAACTCTGATAAAAGTCATTTTTTGACCAGTTTTAAGCCTAAAATTGAATAAATATTCATTCTAAAGTTCATTTCTGTTCATATTGGGTCGATTTATCAGAGTTTGGAGGTTCAAACTCTGATTTTTTTGCAAGTCATTTTTTGGCCAGTTTTAAGCTGAAATTGATTAAATATTCATTCTAAAGTTCATTTCTGTTCATATTGGGTCGATATTTGACGAAACAAAAAAATCAGAGTTTGGAGGTTCAAACTCTGATAAATTTAACAAGTCATTTTTTGACCAGTTTTAAGCCTAAAATTGAATAAATATTCATTCTAAAGTTCATTTCTGTTCATATTGGGTCGATATTTGACGAAACAAAAAAATCAGAGTTTGGAGGTTCAAACTCTGATTTTTTATACAAGTCATTTTTTAAGCCTAAAATTGAATAAATATTCATTCTAAAGTTCATTTCTGTTCATATTGGGTCGATATTTGACGTAACAAAAAAATCAGAGTTTGTAGGTTCAAACTCTGATTTTTTTTGCAAGTCATTTTTTGACCAGTTTTAAGCCTAAAATTGAATAAATATTCATTCTAAAGTTCATTTCTGTTCATATTGGGTCGATATTTGACGAAACAAAAAAATCAGAGTTTGGAGGTTCAAACTCTGATTTTTTTTGCAAGTCATTTTTTGACCAGTTTTAAGCCTAAAATTGAATAAATATTCATTCTAAAGTTATTTGACGAAACATTTCTGATCATATTGGGTCGATATTTGACGAAACAAAAAAATCAGAGTTTGGAGGTTCAAACTCTGATTTTTTTTTGCAAGTCATTTTTTGACCAGTTTTAAGCCTAAAATTGAATAAATATTCATTCTAAAGTTCATTTCTGATCATATTGGGTCGATATTTGACGAAACAAAAAAATCAGAGTTTGGAGGTTCAAACTCTGATTTTTTTTTTTGCAAAGTAAAATTGAATAAATATTCATTCTAAAGTTCATTTCATTTTTTGACAAACATTTTTTTGCAAGTCATTTTTTGAAGCCTAAAATTGAATAAATATTCATTCTAAAGTTGATTTCTGTTCATATTGGGTCGATATTTGACGAAACAAAAAAATCAGAGTTTGGAGGTTCAAACTCTGATTTTTTTTGCAAGTCATTTTTTGACCAGTTTTAAGCCTAAAATTGAATAAATATTCATTCTAAAGTTAATTTCTGATCATATTGGGTCGATATTTGACGAAACAAAAAAATCAGAGTTTGGAGGTTCAAACTCTGATTTTTTTTGCAAGTCATTTTTTGACCACTTTTAAGCCTAAAATTGAATAAATATTCATTCTAAAGTTGATTTCTGTTCATATTGCGTCGATATTTGACGTAACAAAAAAATCAGAGTTTGGAGGTTCAAACTCTGATTTTTTTGCAAGTCATTTTTTGACCAGTTTTAAGCCTAAAATTGAATAAATATTCATTCTAAAGTTCATTTCTGATCATATTGGGTCGATATTTGATGAAACAAAAAAATCTGATAATTTTTGTATGCTAAGTTTCGACAAATTCAAGGCTAAAATTTTTTTTACGTATATTTTACGTATTTTTACGTATTTTTTACGTATTTTATTTTCTTAAAAAAAATTGTCAAGCCTTTGGAGGTTTAAACGCTGATTTTTTAATAATATCTTAAAATTTTAGAATTTTTTTTAATAAAAAACAAAATATTAAGCTTACTTTACAAAAAAAAAAAAATCATTTGAAAAATAAATAAAATTAATTTAATTTTTCTGAAAATTTTTTTAAAATATCAAAAGTAAAAAATTTAATTTTTTAAATTTTTCAAGAATTTTTAAACAATTTTCCTCATTTCTTATCATAAAAATCTCTTTTTACCTCGATCGGCAGTCGATTCCAAATTTGTTCCTTTTCATCAGGCTCAGAATCCGCATTTTCATCAACTTGCTGATCCGCTTTCATCTCCAATTGTTTCCGTGAGCGCTTAACACGCTTCTCGCTGAACTCATCATTGATCGCCTTGCGCTTCGTTCCTCTTTTAGCTTGGGAATTCTTGGCTTTCAGCACTAAAAAATCATCTTTGACCTCGTATTCGAGCGTATTTGGATCAACGGTGGTGGCAAGAACAAACTTCCATTCAGAAGTCTACACAAAAAATCGCTTTTGAAGCAAATTTCTCAAAAAAATCGAAAAAAATCTCACTTGGGAAAAGCTGATACACCCGACATTCGGTGAATTTTGTTCCTTTTCCGCTTTCACAACCACCGTGTACTTTGCTGGCTTCTGAATCGTACTTTGCAGATTCACGCAAACATTTTCCTTGTCGAAATCCGCGACATTTAGCATTGCCTCAAAGCCTGTGACTCCATCAAAGTATTTTCCCAAAAATGGCGAGCCCTGCGACGAAGATGGCGACGCTTTTGGTGACCTTGGATGCGATGAATTTTGCGTTTCGCTACGAGTTCTCTTCATTTTTCTCACAAATCTTTGCAATTGGCGTCAATCCGGGACGAGAAACGAACACATCCACACAAAATCACGAGATTTTTGGACAAAAAAGCCTCGAAAATAGCTTTTGATCGGCAGCGCGACGCTCTCACACGCGAATCTGGTCGAAAAGTAACCTAACGGAAATCTAACGGAACACTTTCTCATCATTCAGCTGTCACGCAATTGACATTTTTCACGCTAATTCGCCTCAAATTCTCTTATCTTGCAAAGTCGGTGATTTTTGTGTGCGGATTTTTCGTCAAAAAATGTCAATTTCCGTCATTGAAAGGAAAAATATCGAGTTGCCGTTTACTTTGCCACTTCCCGGAGGCCTCTCAGTGCCTGACAAGCTCGAATTCGGCGTAAATTTGGAAGATGACTCATGCTTGGCGATAACATTCAAAACCGCAGACGATGATTTAATCGATTCTCGAGTACCTTTAAGCTTATCGCTGTCGTTGGAGCGAGTCATTTGCAAAAGTGGCAAAAATAAACAATGGGATCACGTAGAATTGGTCAAACGCTTTAAAATTCCGAAAAATTTTCGTCTTGGCATCGTTACGCGCAACACTGGATACCGCTTGGAAGTCAACGGAAACCTTTATTGCTCGTTCCCGCATCAATTTCCTCCATCTGCGGTGCAAAATTTACAAATTTCCCTCGAAAAAGGCACGGGAAGTGTCAATTTTTTGACTTTACTGAAGGAAATTCGATGGATTTCGGCGAAAATCGGCTCCCAAATTGCTGGAATTGCTCTCGAAGCGGGCCGGGACGACGAAAATAACGGAATTTACGTGGCAAGAGGCTTAAAAAATAACAAATTATTGGTTGTGTCGGTGAATTATGCAAAAAATAAGGCAACTGTAGCTTTGGAGGGCAAAGAATGGCCCATTGAGGATTTTACGGTGCTTCAAAATGGCTCGTTTTTTGGTTGGAAAAGACTTTTGGAGGATAAAAGTCTTCCAGCGAGGGCAGTTGAAGCGGGTTTTGATGAAAATGGGAATATTTTGTACGTCGGAAGGGTCGCGCATGAGAGAAATTTGCTTCTTGGATCAGTTAACATCGGAAATTCCGTTCTTTCAGTACCTTTTAAGGGAAAAGAATTAAAATTTTCCTCAAATTATGAAGTTTTAACGATTCTCACGCCAAAAGAAGTGAAAAATATTGAACAAGCGAACATTTTTAATCAAAAATTGCGAGAATTAGACTCCCGAGGATACATTCCGAACTCAGAATCCTTCGATTGTGCCATTTGTATGGACAAATGTCAGCGTGGAGATGGCGTTATACTTCGAGAATGCCTTCATGAGTTCTGCAAAGAGTGTTTGGCGAATCATATTAAGCACAGCGACGAAGCAGCAGTCAAGTGTCCCTTTCAAGATGACGTCTATCAGTGTCTTTGTTTCCTGCAGGACCGCGAAATTCGGGCAATTGTCACGATGGAGCTGTACAAAAAGCATTTGGCAAAGTCCTTGAGGCAGGCGGAGAGTCAAATGGAAAATACGTTTCATTGTTTGGTGGCAAATTGCGAGGGATGGTGCACCTATGATGAAAATGTGATAATGTTTGTGTGTCCCATTTGCCAAGCACGGAATTGTTTGAAGTGTAAGGTGAGATTTTTTTTTTGATTTGAGCGTATTTTAGCAAAAATTTATTTTTAATTGAAATATTTTTTTTCTTTCAAGTCTTAAAAAGTTTCATCAGATATTTGAATTTTTATAAATTTTAGATTTCTTTAAAAAATTATTTTTTTATAGATGAATTTTTTAAAAAAATTTTTTCAAAAATTAAAATTTGCTTCAAAAGTTGAATTTTCAAAAAAAAAAAATTAACAAGTTTAATTTGAAATTTTTTATTTTTAAAAATTTTTTGCAAAAAAAAAATTTACAGTTCAAAAAATATAATTTTTAAAATTAAAAAAAATTATTGCAAAATTTTTAACTTTAAAAAAAAATTTATTGCTTAAAAACCAATTTTTGATATTTACATTTTTCTAAACTAAAATTTTAATTAAAAAAAATAATTATTTTTATTCAAAAATTTCAATTTCTTTAATTAGAATTAAAGTTTTAAGCCAAAAAAATTAAATTGATTTAAAAAATTCCTTTCAAATATTTTGTTGTTTTTTGGCGCGAAAAAAATCAATTTTTAGGTTATGTTTTTTGGAGGTTATTTTAACTTTAAGTTCAATTTTTTAAAAGAAAAAAAAAACTTTTTTTTTAAATTTAACTTTTTCAGGTAATTCACGACGGAACATGCGAAGAATATCACGAAAAACTGAAACGAGATCGCGAATTACAACAAAAAGCTGAAAACGATAAACAAACTCAAGCTCAAATGGACGCCATGTTGCGAAATCGAGAGGTTATGGAGTGTCCCAAATGTGGAGTAAGCCTTTTTTCATTGAACTTCTTAAAGTATTTTCTCAAAATTCTTTATAAAATTCAGGCAATCATCCAAAAGACTCAAGGATGCGACGGAATGATTTGCGCTGTGTGCAGAGTATCGATTTGCTGGGCAACACGAGGATTAAGATGGGGACCAAGAGGCGTTGGAGACACCTCGGGAGGATGCAGATGCAAAGTAAATGGGATGAGATGTGCTCCGAACTGCCAGAATTGCCATTGAACTTAAAGAAATATGACAGTTCCTTAAAATGAAGTTCCTTTAAATTTACATTTTCAGTATTTTTAATAAACTAAAGAAATGAAAATCTATAAAATAAATAAAAATTGAAAAAAATGTCAAACAGACATAAGAATTGCTAAAAAGAGCAATTTCTGATAAGGAATGTGGTTTTAATGTAAACAAAGTTGCAGTATTTCACAATATTTTTTAAATGGCGTTGTTCATTCATTAAGCTAATTTTTTAATAAATGGCTTCATTATTTTTGTTTTTTTTATATTTTATTGTAAAAATCAGTTTAAAAACTTTTTTTCTTCAATTTTTTTTAAATAGGTATTTTAATTTATTATTTTTTATTTCTTCATAAATATATTTTAATTACTAAAAACTTATTTATTTAAATTTTCTTCCACAACTTGACAAATGTCAGTTCAAATTAGTAATTTAATGATTTTATGTGAAAAATTAAAAATAAATATGAAAAATGAAAATTTAAAAAAATAAAAAGTTTGAAAAAAAAAATTTTTTAAAATGAAATGTCAACATAAATTAAAATTTTAAAACAAAAATAATTAAAAGTATCTTTTTTTTACAATATTTCAATATTTATTAAAGAAAATTCAAAAATTGTACAACTTGAATATTTTTACAAAAATAATTTTTTTTTAATTAAATAAATTTTTAAATATATATTTTTTATATTTTTCTATAATTTTTTTTTAATCTTTTTTATATTAAAAATTTACTTTAAAAAAATGCTTTATAAAATGAACTTGTGAAAAAATTTTTAAACCTAAGTTTTTGAAAAAAATTAAAATTTAATTAATTAAATTTATTTTATTTTTTTTTTTTTAATGTTTTTATTACTTTAAATTTTTGTAAAAAAAAATATAAAATTTTTTAAAAGATTATTTGCTTTACTGCTCATTGATTTTTTATATTTTATTATTTATTTAAAAATGCTACAATTTTTTTTTTTTTTCAAAATTTTGCTACTTCATGTATGACCAACGCCATAAATCTCTCTTATCAGCAAATTTTACGATTTCCGCGAATTTGCTGTTTTAGTGTTGGTTCGTTATTTACGTTGAAAACAGCTGCAAATTGATATTTTATCGTAAAAAATGTCACTTAAACTCTTGCACATCGAAACTCCCGAACTACCTTTATCCATTCCTCTCCCCGATGGCTTTGGATCTTTAGATAAACTCAAAATCTCAGCAAAAATCGCTGCTGACACCGAATTCGAGATAATTTTAAAAGCAAGTTCCGAAGAAAAAATCGATTCACGAATCCCGCTGTGCTTGTGCGTGACAAACAAAGGAATCGAATGCAAAACCGGCAAAAATAAAAAATGGGAAACAACTTCAACATTCGAGAAATCATTCGACGACGGGGATTTTCTGCTGTCAATCACACCGGCAAAGGATGAATACGAAATTCAATTGAACGACGTCCATTTTTGCAATTTTCCTCACAAATATCCGGCTTTTACGTCGGAATTTCTGGAAATCAAGGCGACGCGAGGCACGTGCGATGTCAACTTCGTGACTTATTTGCGCGAAATGAAGTGGATTGGATCTCGCGTGGGTCTGGAAACGCCGGAAAATGCCCTGAAATGCGGAAAAGATGCTGAAAATAACGATATTTATCTCGGCAGAGGACTGAAAAACAACAAATTGATGATCACGAGCGTCAATCCGGCTTTGAAGAAGGCAACTGTGGCAACGGATGGGTTTGAGTACCCGATGCATGACTACGAATTGTTGCAAGACAACAGTTATTACACGTGGAAGGTCATTTGTGATGAAAAAATCATCCCCGAGAACGCCGTGGAAGGCGGTTTCAACGAAAAAGGCGAAAAAACGTTCGTTGGGCGAATAAAAATCGAAGAATCCGTTCTTCCGGGGAATTTGGAAAAGCAAACTGGGATATTGAGTGTCCCTTATGGCGGCAAAGAGAACAAATATTCAGCCGATTATGAAATTCTGACGACTTTAGAGCCGAATGAGGTGCAAAAAAAGACAAATCCCTTAAAAATCCACAGCGAAAATGACAAAAAAGCGACTTTTTCGGATGAAAAAGAGAAGGAATGCATCATTTGCTTGTCCGCAGACATCACAACAGCGCTTATCTCGTGCGGACACTTGAAATATTGCCAGAAATGCGCTGACGATATACTCGCGAACGACAAAAGATGCCCGTTGTGTCGCCAAACTGTCACGTCATCGATAAAAATTTTCTTCTAAGCGCCCAAATATGTGAAAAAAATCAAAAAATGTCCAAAATTAAGATTTATTGCGGTACAATTGAATTGACATGCCAATAAATAAACGTCTTTGATAGTTATTAATGAGCTTGTAATTCGCTCTTTCTTCCTTCATCGCACATTTTACGCATCAAAAGCTCTTTTTCGACTCCGAATGCAATCAAAACTCTCACAAAATCGATCAAATCTGACAAAAATCATTAAATTACTCGCGAGAACTTAATTATTTTTGATCGTGATATGATCGTACATTTGCTCAATTACCCATTATCGACTACTTTCTGAGTATTTATCTCAGTTGCTGTTTGATTGTCGTCTCGTACGGACCTCCAATTGCCTTTTAAAGTCACAAAATTAAAAAAAAAATAAATTAGGTGAAATTTTGAATTAATTTCGCGTGCGTGATTCGATTAAATAAATTTTTTATTGGTGTGGCGCTAAAAAAAATGAGCAAAATTAGTGCGATGCTTCACAAGTTGTGGAAGGAAAATTCAGAATTGGAGACTGAGGAAGAATTTAAGAAGCGATGGAAGTCGATTTTTGTGATTTATGTGACAATTTTTCTCATGACGCTCGGATTTGGCATCACGCTTACGGGAGTTTGGCCGTATTTGGATAAGGTAAGTTTGGGTTTGACCTTCGGGGAACGAGTTTTGTCGAATATAGACATTTAAAAAATTGTAAAATGAGCATTTTTTGAGATTTTCTGTAAAAAATGTTCGAATTTTGTCTCATTTTAATGACTTTATGTGAGTCATAGGTAAAGATTCGTACAAAAAAGTACATTTTTAGCCATTTTATGGATTGAGAGTTGATTTTTGGTGCAGTTTTGATGAATCAGAATAGATCATTCATAAGTTCAAATTCATAGTAAATTCATAAAAAAAATTGTTATTTTTTCCTCTAAAAATGCTAAAAATTTATTTTTTATATTTTTTCATTAATTTTTTTTAGATTTAAATTAAAAACATGAAGAACTTTAAAAAATTGCGAACATATTTTTTTTATTTTTATTCTTTATTTTTATGTTCATTTTTTCATAAATTTATTGCCTAAAATTGAATGTAAATTTTAAAAATATTTTTTCTTCATTTTTGGTACTTTCATTGATTAAAAATTTTTCTGAACATTTTTTCATATTTTTGCTGTTCAAAAAATTTAAAATTAATTACGAAATTAACCACGCAAAAATTATTAAATTTAAAATTAATTTTAATTTAATTTAAATTTATTTAATTAAATTTAATTAAAAGATCATTATTATTTTTAAAACTTGAAAAAATAAATATTAATTTTAAATTCGTAAAAAAAAATAAAAAATATTTAATGAAAGTTTTTTTTTAAATTAACTTTTTTAAATTAAAATAAAAAAAAATTAACAATTCTTTGAAGTTTTTTTTCCTTCGAAAAAATTTATATATTTTAAGTGCTTTAAAAATAATTCATGAATTTTTAATGAACTTTCTTTTTTTAATTTATTTTTTTTATTAATAAATTTTTGTAATATAAAAAAAATAATAATTATTTCGATGAATAATTTTTTATTGAATTTTTTGAAAATTAATTTTTTGATAATTTTCATAAAAAAATTAATTTTTTTATTTAATTAATAATAATTAAATAATTTCATATAAAATGGTAATTTTTATATTAAACTATTTTAATAAATATTTTTTTATATATTTTTTTTTGATAAAAAATTTTTAAATATATAGAAATTTATTAATTTATTAAATTTAAGTAAATTAAATTAAGTTTATTAAATTTTAACTCATTTTAAAATAAAAAAAAAAATGTCTAAAAATATAAAATTGTTGAATACTAAATTAACCTTTTTTTAATTAAAAAAAATATAAAACTATTTTTTGAATAAAAATTCTATTTTTTACAAAATTATATTTTTTTTTTGTATAAAATTGAATAAAAATAAAAAAAAAAGAAATTTTCATTTAATATTATTTTATTAATTTTAATATATTTTTTTTTCACAGTTGGATCCCTCAGCTGGCAAAACTTTTTACGGAATAATCTTAGCTGTGAGTCCTTTATCGCAGATGATCGCATCTCCTCTTGTCGGTTATTGGACAAACAAAACGAAATCTTCTCGCATTCCTTTAATCTGCACAATGATCTTGTTCGCTTTTGCCAGTATCATGTACGCAACATTGGATGCCTTCGACACAAATCACAAATATTGGATGTTAATTGCCCGAATTTTGATTGGAACGAGCTCAGGTAAAAAAAAACTTTTGAATTTTGTCAAAAAATTAAATTTTCTTATTTTTAGCTAACATCGCTGTTTGTCGCGCCTATCTTTCCGCTGCAACAACTGTCAAAGAACGCACCACTGCTGTCTCTCTCGGGTCCTTGGCACAAGTTTTGGGTTTCATTTTTGGTCCTGCATTCCAAGCTGCTCTCACTCCGTTGGGCAATGAAGGCACGACAGTCGGAAAAATCGTTTTGAACATGTACACAGCACCGGGATGGGTCAATGTCCTTCTCGCCATCATCAATATCGTGATTTTACTTCCTTGGGCATTCGAGGAGAGACCAATTGCGGCAAAAGAAGCGATGGTTGTACAAGGCAAGGACAACGAAGAAGCTGCTGTTGACGCCATTAAGCTGGATTATGTCGCGGCATGGACTTTAATTGTCGCATTTTTCGTTCTTGTACTGAATTTCGTGCTTTTAGAGACGTAAGTTTTGAATTTTTCATCAATTTTCTCAATAAAATTAATTTTTTTTTGTAGTTTGGGAACTCCTCTGATGATGGATCAATTCGCGCTGACGAAACAAGAGTCACTGAAGTACATTTCCATCATAATGGCGATCGGAGCTGTCATTTCCTGCATCAGTTTCGTCACAATTGGTCCCCTGTGCAAGCATTTCGACGAGCGAAAAATCATGATTTGGGGAGGATTTTTCCTCATGGTTGTCGGAAGGTTCGTTTTCATTCCGTGGGGATCTTCTCCGCCTACTTTGCGTGAAATTTCGTCGAACGAAACCGAAATCGAGCTCGTTGGATGTCCCGTGGAAACTCAAACGTGGTGTGCGACGACAAATGCTCTCACCGTCGAACAATTTATCATCGGATACGTTTGCACGGCGATTGGATATCCGATTGGAGCGACGTTGATTCAGACAATTCTCTCGAAAATTTTGGGACCTCGACCGCAGGGTGTTTGGATGGGACTTTTTACGGGCTCCGGAGGATTTTCGCGAGTTGTGGGACCGGTTTTGTTAAGTGCGCTGTATCAACATTATGGCGTTGTTTGGACTTTTTGCTCGTTGGGAGCGTTTATGGCAGTGACAGTTGTTTGGTTGCTCTGCTTGAAACATCGATTGGTGCCTGCGGTTTATAATGTGAAAGATGAGAACGGAAAAGCTTGAGTTGTAATTTTGCAAAAAAAAAAAATAAATAAATAAAAATAAAATTTAATATTTTTTCACACGATTTGTTGATTTAATTGAATTTCTCCATTTTTTGGGTAAAAAGCCTTTCGTTTGAAGAAAAAAATAGATGAGAGCGCATTTCGAGATTTATATTAAATTTTATACATTTCAGTTGAAATTTCTTTAAAATTTGTTTTTGTTCAATTTTCAATAATTTTTAAATTTTTTTACGCAAGAAATTTATTTTAAATGAGATTTTTTCTGTAAATAGTTAGTTTAACCTCAAATACTGATGTATTTGAAAAAGTTCCTAAATTCAAAGAATTTTTTAAAAAGTTTTTTAAAATTTTACTCTTTTTGTTTCTTTTAAATATTTTTCAACCAAAAATTAGTCAAAAAAAATTATCAGAAAAATTAAAAAAAAAAATTAATTTTTTTTAAATAATTTTGAATGAAATATTATTTAAATAAAATTCATTGAAAATTTCGTAAATTTTAAATTTAAAAATATTTTTCTTGGAAAATATTTAAAAACTTTTACTTGATTATTACTTTATAAAAATTAATTTATAATTTAAAAATTTATATAATAAATTAATTAAAAAAATATTAAATTAATTACTTAAAATATTAACTGTCTAATATAATTTTTTTTTTATAAAAATTAACAAGAACTTTTATTTTATTTTTTTGTCAATTTAATTTTATTTGATTAAAAATAAAATTGAAAAAAAGGGACTCTAAAAAACAGATTTTTTTTCAAAATATTAAAGGATTACAAGAACTTTTATTTTATTTTTTTTGTCAATTCAATTTTATTTGATTGAAAGTAAAAAAATTGAAAAAACTTTCAAAAAAATATTTTTTTTTATTTTTAATTTAATTTTTTTTTGTTAAAATTTAGAAGGAAAAATATGAAAATTTTTGCCTTTTTTTATTTGCGCTTTAAAAAAATTTGATTAAATTTTATAAATTAATTAAATTTAATAAAAAAAAAATAAATTAAATTAAATAAAAAAATAAATTTAATTTAATTTAATAAATAAATAAATTTAATTTAATAAAATTAAATTTAATTTAATAAAAAAATAAATTTAATTTAATAAAAAATATATTAAATTTAATAAAAAAATTTTATCAAAAAAAAAATCATCTGTAACGGACAAACAAAATTTCCCATTCAAAACCAATATCTCCATAAAAAAAACGCGCTTCAAACACACAACGGCGACAAACAATTGACTCTCGTGACCCCTTACTCTTCACTTGTTTGTTTTCTTATTACATAAATTTATGACTAGACTTAAGTTTTTTTTCTCCTTTGTACATAAAAAATAAAAATAACTCACATAACTGCGAATAATCAAGTTCTGCTTTTGTCGCACAGCTAATTGTGTTGATTGTGTGTGGTGCATCGATCATTCTTCTTTAATTGCATCAATTTATGTGACATGTTCCGACACTCTTTTTTTATTGCCGTCGATCGATTCGGCCCTCAACGCACCCTCAATTAATAAAAAAATAAAACAACCTGGCGTCTCCATTGTGATTTCATGTTTTAATCAAGAGTGAGTCAGAAACTCGAGATTATTTAATACGAAACAGACGAGACGTCGACGACTATTCTTATCGCTGCTCGTATTGTATTGGACCATTTTTACGCACTAATCGCACGAATTTCATGAATGAAATATCAAAACATTGTCCGTTCAACTACCTGCTAGACGTTGGCGGTGTGTAAAATTTCTCTTGTGTCTGTTATGACGCGATTTTAGCGCATGCGCTGTTCAATCGACCTTGAAACCAGCTGAGCTGAAACGACGTAGTATTCATTATAAACAAACATTTCTCGCAAGTAAGAGCTTGTGTTCCGTGTTTTTTGTGTTTTAATTAAATTAAAACGAATTTTTCGGTTTTTGATCTTTGATTTTTTTTCATGGAGTTCAACATCAATGATTTTCCGTTAGAGGTAAGTCCATTTTTTCAACAAAAATCACTTTTAACTCGTTTTTCTCTTACAGGTGATTGTGAAAATTTTTACATTTTTGTCTGATCATGAGTTGCAACGATGCACACTTGTCTGTCGCAAATGGTATTACGCAGCGCGGCATCCACACTTTTTCAAGAAACTCGTGTTACAAAGTAGCGATCGCGAGCATTACAGCTCATTGATAGAAACTTTCAAACGAACTGACATTTTCCCGTTCAACCATTTGTATTTAGCGAGTCCCAGCTCCGAGTTGAAACATGTGGTTGACTTTTGCAAGACTCGTTACGAAAGTTTTCGCCATTTACATATCTGGATCAACAGTTATCGCGACCTCAATGGGTTGGAATCCTTCAAAAACGTCATAACCTTGGAAATTTCACCGC
The DNA here is from genome assembly GCF_036172545.1 of Culicoides brevitarsis. NCBI lineage: Eukaryota > Metazoa > Arthropoda > Insecta > Diptera > Ceratopogonidae > Culicoides > Culicoides brevitarsis. The sequence goes on along the minus strand of NC_087085.1, from coordinate 37,809,614 downwards.
GCCTTCTTTTGCGAAGGGACAACGAAGTTTCCTTGAATGAGGATTTTCGCATGTCACGCGTTCGAACTCTCATCCTGAACGAGAATCTCATGAGTATCGCACTTTGTTGCGGGTTAATTGATCGTTTCCCGAATGTCGCTACGGTAGTGTTGAACTTTGATCCGCACGGCGATAGTTTGTCGGCGTTTCAAACTTTGTTGCCACGCCTAAAAATGCTTGCGCAGGAAAGGCAAAATGTCAAGTTTGTTTTCAACGATTTGGATCGCCCGAAGAAGATTAACAGAAATGCTGACGAGTTGATAAAGTATTTCATCGCGAATCCCATGCCGAATTTGATTGTCAGGCGTTTGTGGTTGTGGTTACCGAGCTTGAATGTGAATTTACTTCCCGCATTGACGATGACTCAAAAATGGATCACATGTTTGCCGATTCATGCGAGCGATTATTTGACAAACGAACTGTTGGCGGCGTTGGGAGTTATGATGCCACAATTGGAGCATATTAGGATAGAAGCGATTCGGCGATGGAGTGCGGATAATTTTTTGGATGCTTTAGAAGCATGTAGGCTGATTTCGGTATTATTTAGATGAAGTACTTACCTGGGAGTTGCGGGAATCCTCAAATTTAAGTAAAAAAACAAAAAATCGCAACGTAAAAAGTAGAAAATTATCATAAATTCTGAAACCTATTGGAGTTGATAGAGAACTAAAAAATATTCGATACGTATTTTTTTGTTTGGCTGTAGCAGGTCAAATTATTTTTTTATGAATTTTTGAAAATTTTAAAAAAGGTTTATTTTGCTCCTCATGTCATCTCGATTTTTGCCAAATTTTTCAATTTTTTGATTGGATTGTGCTTGTTTGTGTTTCTAATAATTATTTGAGCCTTTTTAGGTACTTTCCAAAAAGAAATTAGTGAGATTTAGAGAAAAACTGAAAATTGTGAAAATTAATTAAAAATTAAAATAAACTTTTTTTTTGAAAAGCTTCGAATTTCTTATAAAAAATTATCAAAAACAACTTAAATAATTATTAGAAGCATAAATAAGCACATTCTAGTCAAAAAATTTGAAAACTTTGATCAAAATCGACATGCTATGAGGAGCGAAATAAACATTTTTTAAAATTTTCAAAAATTCATAAAAAAAATAATTTGACCTGCTACAGCCAAACAAAAAAATACGTATCGAATATTTTTTAGTCCTCTATCAACTCCAATAGGTTTCAGAATTGTTAAAAATTTTTTGAAATAATTTGTTGGACCGTATTATACTTAAACAAGTTTTTCAAGTTTCGAATTGAAAAATTGGGAAAATTCATTAAAATTTAAGTAAATTTATTTCGAAATTGTCAGATAATATAAAATTTATTTGATTTTTTGAATTTTAAAGATGAAAATTTAAAATTTGAAACCAAATTTAAATTCAAATTTGAAAACTTCAACTTCTTGTATTTCGAAAAATATACAACTTTTTGAAAATATTTTTGCAAATTCGAAAAGTACTTAAAATTAAGAAGATGTATATTTTTCGAAATACAAGCAGTTGAACTCTTCAAATTTGAATTTTAATTTGGTTTCAAATATAAAATTTAAGTTTTCATTTTTAAAATTCAAAAAATCAAATAAATTTTATATTATCGGACAATTTCGAAAAAAATTTAGGCCGCTCCAAATTTATTTCGAACTTTTTGTCCCAAAACCTTTTTTTTAAAATGGGGGGGGGGGGGGCAAAATAAAAAAATTGAAATACTGTTTCATACAAAATGATAAAATTTTAAAAATTGCGGTACTTAATAAATATTTTTATTGTTTTTATGTTATATACATTGAGATTTGATAATTTAAAATTTATCTCAGAGTATTTCAAGTTAAAAATTTAAACAAAAAAATTTCGTAAAAATAACTGTCAAAAAATTTTGAAAAAAATTTTAAAGAAGAAAATTCATGTTAAAATACGATTTTTAATTAAAAAATTCTTAAAAAGTGAAATTTTTTAAAAAAAAATTTTGGGAAATTCCTTGAAAAACTATGAAAAAAGACCAAAAAACGGTAAATTTTTTAACCTTTTTTTATTTTGTCCCATTACGATATTCGACTTTTGAAATGGGGCATGGGACAAAAAGTTAAAAAAAAAAATTTGGAGCTGCCTTACTTAAATTTTTATAGGTTTAAGTATAATTTATGATAATTTTCTACTTTTTACAAATGTTTTCTTTTGATGTTGCGATTTTTTGTTTTTTACTTAAATTTGAGGATTCCCGCAACTCCCTGAAGTTTTTTTAATTAAAAAAAAATTTTTTTTTAGTCTATTTACCTTTGCTTTGGAACTCTCAACCAAGATGGCGTCATCCAACTAACCTCTTCAAAGAAAGATTTTTTCTTTCCTCACATGAAAACTTTTGTCGTTCGATATACTTCGCTTCAATTTGACCACAACTCCTTCAATAAGGCTCTCCAAGGCTTTCCTTATCTCACAGAGCTTGAATTGCTCTCTTGTCATACTGTCGACGACCATATCCTCCAAATTATCATACGTAATTGTCGTGGCTTGAAAATCCTTAAACTCATAGCTTGTGAAATAAGTGACAGTGGCATTGTTGGCGAAATTATCGATGATGCGGGAAATAATGGCTTACCGTTGAGCGTCTTAACTCACTTGGAAGTGCTTTCGTTGAGCAAATGCAGTAGACTGACAAATATGTCGTTGTGTCACTCGTTCAAGTTTAAAAGCTTGAAGGGACTCGATTTAACTGGCTGTGATAAAATTTCCGAGTTAGGTATTGGACAAATGACCAAAGAGTGTCCTTACATCGAGAAACTCAAACTCGATGGATGCAAAAGTCTGACAAATGATGCGATAGATTTAATCACGCGTAACCTGAAATGCTTAAAATTACTTTTTCTGAACCAATGCCCACACTTGACTGAAATCTGCTTGAGCGAAATTGTTGATCGATGTAAAAATATTCAGGTAAATTTTTTTTTGATGATTCCAGATTGATTCAATTTATCATTGAAATCTCCTTTTTAGCGTGTTGAGATTGTATTGCCGACATTTCCGAAGAGTCGTCGCACGATTCATTACTTCAAAATGGGCATCTTTCACATTATGCATTGCACGCGCGAAGGTCACCTGGCGTACACGCCGCCCGAGTACTGCGAGCAATATTTGAACTCGAGGGACTCGACAATAAATCGTTGGAGATATTAAGCGATTGTGTATGCGACGCTCTCTCTTTGTATCCAATTTAAATGATATATTAGGCCAATAAAAGTAACAATAAATATCAAATGTGACTGTCATCGTTATTAGAAGGTCCTAAAAAGGTGTGCTGAGTCGACCCTTTTCTTCGGTGTGCCGCGTTTGCGGCAAATGGCACAGGTTTTATTTGTTACTAAAGTCATCAAAAAAATATATTTGACAAACACGCATGATTTGCTGAAATTTAGTGAAGGTGTCTTGATGAATTGATGATTTTGTAATTTTGTATGGGAAGTGATGTTTAATCCTTTTTGATGAATTTTCTTTGATGGCTTTTTACCTATTGGGATTTAAATAATTATAAAAATTTAAAATTTTCAGAAAATTGGTTATAGAAATTTTTAAATTAAAAAAAAAATAATTTTCTTCAGTTATTTATTAGATTTTTTTTAGAAAATTTCTCAAAAAATTGTTTAGAAGGAAATCACTTATTTTTCTTTATTAATTTTTTTAAGAAATTCTCTGATGGAAAACCAAATAAATATACGAAATTTTAAATTTTTTTTTTATTTACAAAAAATGACAAAATTTTTAAAGTGATGTACGGAATATTTAAAGAAATTTTTACTCTTATACCTAATAAATGATACTTCTTCGAAGGTCTAAAAACTCAAAATATGTTTTTTTAAATTCATTTTTTCATAAAATTTTAATATTTTTTAGTTTATTTATCAATTTTAAAATTAAAAAAAAATTAGATTTATTTAATTATAATATTCAATTAATTTTAATAAATAATTTAATTAATTATTAGATAACTTTACATAAAAAAATTAATAATTTTATTAATTTAATAATTATTTTTTTAAAATTATAATTTTAATATTTTTTGGATATCTTTATACTTAAAATATATTTTTACTTTAAAAATATAAAAAAAAAATACTAAGATTATAATTCAAAAACAAATAATTATTAAATTTATTATTTTTTTTTAATAATAATAATAATAATTTATTAAACTTAATTATAACTAAATCCAATATTTAATTTTTAGTTATGTATATTTTAAGATAAAATTATTATTTTTATATTATATACCTACCTATTTTTAATTGAGAATAAACTTTATTATCTTTTTTATTTTAATTTAAATTAAATTTTAATTTACTTACTTTTGTTATTTTATGAGGTTTTAAAATTTGAATAGACCTAAATTTAATTCAAAAAATATTTTATTATTTTTTATTCTTATTTTTGATATTTTTTTTTGTTTCAAAAAAAATTTAATTTTTTGAATTCTTTATTGAAATATTGATTTATTTTTTTATGATGTTTTTAAAATTTGAATTTTTTATTTATTTGTTTTAATTCTTTAATTTAAAAATGTTTCACGTCAAAATCAATTTTTTATTTAAGCAATTTTTTGTTAATATCAAATTTTTTTAATTTTAAATATTTATCAATTGAATTATTAAAAAAAATTTCGATTTTTTTTTTGAAAAATATAAAATTTGTATTTTTTTTAATATTTAATCTATTTATAATTAAATTTATTTTATTTAAATTAATTGTTCAATTTTCAATTATTAAATTGTGAATTTTTAACCTCTAAAAAATTATCTTTAAATATTTTTCAAATCTAATATTAACTTTAAATTCCAAAAACGTGATGAATAAACTCCTCATAGACTAAAAACTTAATTTAAAAAATGCACGAAAATTTTAAATAACTTACTTTCTTTGTTCCAATAAATTCCCTTTAATGCTCTTTTCATTTCATCGCCTAACGATTTTTCCTTTGTTTTTTCCCATTAAAAATCTGCTGCTCTCTGCTCTTCATCTATCTTATCCACTATTATCTCGATTCTTTAATCTACATGTTCCTAAGTACGTATATCAGCAAATATTGATCAGTTTTTTTCTCAGAAAATTATTATCTGTCTTTTCTTGCATCCCATTATTATTATTTTCACATACATGACTTTGTTTATCCACACACATGCATCACATGGAAGCTCAGGAGATCCTTTGAGACGCTAGATTGTGTGTCGTGTCTACAATATTTATTACACGAAGATGATAAGAAAGAGAAATGTATGCGAATAAAAAAAGAGAGATTGAAAATTTTGCTCCGGCATATGTGGGTGACTTGTCTGCGTGAAAAATGCTAGACGATAAAAATGTTTTTGTACGACATTAGTTTCTTTTGTTCGGGAATGTGTGTGGGCCTTGTTTGTTCTCACATATATGCTCAAGTGGGCAATCTATTACACCTAAAAGAGACAAAAAACCGTAAAATTATTATGAAGTCCTTGCAAATAGCTCCGTAGATGAAAATGGACATTATTTATAATTATTCTCGGAACTTTGGTTATTAAAGTTTCAAGTTCGAGGTAATTTTCCTGTCAATGTCGCCAAAAGTTTTCCAGATACATTTCAAGGTAGGAGTCATATCTGGAGGGGATAAAAACTTTTTCAATAGCTTAAAAATAATTTTCTTTAAATCAAAATCAGGTTACTAAGAAAAAATTCGAAAACGAAAATAAAACGGATAAATCTTGGGGTTGTTTTGACTATCTTTAGTCTATTTTCAACAATCCACTCTCATTTAGTGCCCCTTTCAATTCAGATCGGTAAGTACGATACATCATAAAAAAAATATGTGAAAAATATATTTACCCTCAAAGTATATCGAGAACGATGAGAAAAATATTATGAGATGAGCAACATAAATATCCCTTTTTTTGTCGAAGTTTTTTTTTTGTTGTGCTGCTTTTGGGCATATTGCTTCGTGTGTTAAAGAAAGGCAGCAGACTCAAACCAGACAATACAAGAAAGTGTTGTGAAGCGGATAATATTTTAACCTACATTCATAGTCAATATCCATGACCAATCTCAATGTTCGGGTTTCATGCCAGATTGAAAAGTTTTTTAACGTCTGTCTGCAAATGAAAGTTGATGAAAAAAAAAGTTTTAAAAATTATGTTTTTTGAAAGAGTCCTTAAAAGTAGAAAATAAGAGTTAATTTTGTTTTTGTTTATTTAATAAAATTTATTTATTCATAATTCGTTCATAATTTAATTTTATTAATTTTTAATTTAATTTAATTTAAATATAATCTAGTTTATAGATTTTATCTTATCTCAATTTAATTTTTAGTTTTATTCGAAAAAGCGTTATCAAAAAATGTTATAATTTTTAATTTAAATTTAATTTTTATTCGAAAAAAACGTTATAGGCCTCATAACGCTTTTTAGTTTTTATTCGAAAAAGCGTTATAGGCCTCATAACGCTTTTTAGTTTTTATTCGAAAAAGCGTTATAGGCCTCATAACGCTTTTTAGTTTTTATTCGAAAATGCGTTATAGGCCTCATAACGCTTTTTAGTTTTTACCTCGGTTTTTACTCGAAAATGCGTTATGGAGCAAATGTTATCAAAAATATGTGAGAAAGCATTTTTTTTTCAAAAAAATATTAAAAATTATAAATTTATTTATTTTATAAATATGACAAAACTTGAAATTTCCATAAAAACACATAAAAATATTGAACTTTAGCAAAAATTACAAAATATATAGAAAATATGAAAAAACATAATAATAAAAAAAGGACTCATACCAATTTCCATAAAAAAGCCTTTTTACTGTTCGTGTTCATTTTTTTATGATTTACGAACAACATACGAACGAACGAATAAAGAAATGTATCAAATTTTGCTTACGGCTTACTTTTTTTCCTGTTTCTCCATATTGCTTTCTCCTGCTGCGATACGATAAACTTTAACAATAAAGTTCATCAAAGACCACATAAAATTTTATTTTCATGATATTCGGACTCTGGATGTTAAAGGGTCAAGTGATTGTTCCAGAACGTTGTTCATAAACATATGTTTTTTCATTAAAATGAATTTCAAGTGAAGGAGAAAAAAAATGAAAATGTTAATAAACTTGAACATGAAAACGTTTCCGGACACATGCCAAGCTCTTTTGTCTTTCATGCGATTTTTTTTTCCTTTTTATTTATTTATCTGTCATGATGTGAAGGGTAATTGCATCCCGTGCGCTTGTCTGTCGTTTTCTGTGAGAAAGAAGATGATTTATATTCATTGTGATAAGAGAATTTTCTGTCGTAAACGGATGGAGGCGTGATGTGAGAACGAGATGCGAAGAAACGACTGGGCGAGTTCATAAACCGGAAAATGTTTTATTGATTAGTTTTGCGTTTAGTATTTAAAGGTGAATTATTTTAACGATTTTTTTATCATCAGAAAAATTAATTTTTTTCTGCTTTTATTTGCATTTTTCTAAAGTTAGAAAAAATTACTTTTTACGAAGTATAGTGTGACTTGAAGGAGCTTATATTAACATTTCAAAGGATTATCTTGACTCTTTAAGTATTTCTTTGAAATGTAAATTTTAACGAATTAAATATAATTTTTATTTTTCAGTGGGAAAAATTTGAATTATTTCAAGTCATCAAAGAGCTTAAATTAAATTTCTCAAAATATTTTTCTAAATAAAATTAAATAAAAAAAAAATTAAATTATTATTACCATTTTTATTTTATAAATTATATTAAAATTTTTAAATTAAATTAAATTTAATTATTTTATTTATTTTTTTATTTAATTTTATTTAATTAAATTTAATTAAAATTTTAATTTAAATTTAATTTAAATTTTAATTAATTAATTTTAATTTTTAAGCAATTTTTAAAATTAATTTTTTTAATTAATTTTAATTAAATTTAAATTAAAATTTTAATTAAATTTAAATTATTTGATTAAATTTAAGTAAAATTATTAAAAAAAAATATAGAGAAACATCTCGAAAATGACTTTTGTAAATGACTTAAATTACCGTAATGTAGATGATGCTAAGAGAAAAAAATGTTAAAATTTAAATTAAACGAAAAAAGAATTATAAATAATAAGAAACCCATGTTAATAGAATATAATTTATCTTAAAAATTATTTTTAATTTAATTTTAATTTTATTTTTTTAAAAAAATTTTAATAATTTTTTGTTGGATTTTAAAATGTTTTTAACAGTAAAATGATAATTTAAAAAAAAAATAAATTTTAAGTTTAAAATTTTCAAAAATAAGAATTTAAAACAAAAATGTTAAAAGAACGATTTTTAACTTTTATTTTCATAAAAAAAAAACAGATTTTTTAATTCTCTTAAAATTATATACTTTACGGTAATTTGATTTTTTATTCATTTTCAGTCTTTTAATTTAAAATAATTCCCAAATTTAGTCCAAATTAAATCCAAAGAATAATTTAAGGACCTCAATGAGTACCTTAAGTTGTTAAAATCATCTCATCAGATGTCAATTTAACACTTTTAGGATTAAATTTCATCTTTTAACGTACCAAAGTGCAACCAAATTTCTCTTTTTAAAGCTCTTTATCTCCAAAAATCTTTCAATAAACCATTTATTTAAATGAAATAAACTTGTGATCATCTCACCACATTTTCCAATCACCGCATTTCCATCTGCATCTTTTTTTTCTTCTCTCTTGAAACGAATGCATTGGGTGCATTACATAATGACATCGTCTCTTAAGCTAAATTGCATTGGCTTCAAATTCGTTTCTTTTTTTATTTAACAATTTATTCTAGATTTCTCTCTTTCTTCTTTTATCTCATTTTAAAATGCTTCGAATTTTCCTTTCTCTGCCTTTGTTGTCGCTGTTCAAATGTGGAAAACCGAAAACCTGAAAAGACAAAAATCGAGCAATAAAATAAAATTTAGTTGCATTTATTTTGTTTTTATTTAAATGGCGCACAAACAACGTTATAATAGGCGGCAAAAACCTCATTGTTATTTATTTTGTGGTCGTCGGTAAATTTTTTGTACAATTGCAAGTCGAATTTATCTGTTTTAGACAAAAAAAAACTGGAAAACGGCAGGAAACTATTTAAAAATGACTTGCAATTAAGGCGCTTTGGAACGGAAATTGCGAAGAAAATGTATTTCCGTCGTCTTCGTTCGGAAATATTTTTATTCTTTGAAAAAAATCTCCGTTTTATGATAACTTTTTAATCGGTAGTAACGAATTTTTTGTTTGCCTCGCAATCATATATAATAAAAAATATGATAAAACGTTTATCGGATATTCACGGGATATTTATTGGGAATTTATTTATTTAATATAAATGGAAAAAAGGGCAAACAATTTATCGTTATCTGACACAAAAATCGTACAAAAAGTAATAAATACGACTTTTAAATGGTTTTTAACACATTTGATGACAATAAAAATTTTATAATAAAAAAAATATTAAAAAAGGCTTCTATTTTGACATTTTTTTAAATTATAAAAATACGCCTTAATAAAAATTTTGTTACTGAAGGCTTTTTTTCAGCTACCTACGAAATAAAATATCGAATTGTATTTATTTTTATTTTTTTTTTTTTTTGCAAAATAACCTCAATACATGTTTTTTTTTCAAACCACGAACAAATAAAAAAAGTACAAAAAGAAAATTAAAATGTCAGAATTAAACAACTGTGCTCCCGATAACAAAATATCAATTTCGGTAATATTCTGTCAATTTTATTATTTGAGGATTTGGTTACGAAAAATATTTAATCAGCTTTTAAGCCGGATTTATTTAATAAAGACATCAAATAATAATATTCATAAATCAAAGTTGGTTTGAATTTTCATATTTTCAGCAATTTAAAATGAATTTAATGGCTAGCCATTAAGGTTTTGTGCGGGAGTAATGTGATTTCGCATCATGTTTTTTATCGGATGAATAATGGTAAAAGCTTTTAATTATATTTTTATTTATAATATTATGGTGATACATTTTTTTTGAAATTGTTTGATGGTGTTTGGTTATGTCGTGAAAGCGATAACTGGAAGATAATTTGATTATTCGAGAAAAATATTTTTTACAAAGGAAAGGGTATTTTTAAACAATTATTTACTTTGTCAGATTTTATTTTTTGTCTTGATTTTATTTTAAATCAAGAGGAATGCTTAATTAAGTTTTTTTTTCAAAACTGTGTCAAAGCCATTTTTGTCAAATTTTGCTCCAAATGGATAAAAATTTGTCAGAGGGCTCTAATTTATCATTTTTAATCATTTTCTAACTCAAAACTGCCAATTTTTGTTTTAAAAACTAAATCAAGAGCAAAAAAACTGTGTCAAAAACTGTGTCAAAGCAATTTTTGTCAAATGTGTCAAAAACTGAAATTTTTGGGGTAAAAATTTGTCAGAGGGCTCTAATTTATCATTTTTAATCATTTTCTAACTCAAAACTGCCAAAAAATTGAAACTGAAAAAAAATTTTTCCTTTGACATAGTTTTGTTTTAAAAACTAAATCAAGAGCAAAAAAACTGTGTCAAAGCAAAGCAATTTTTGTCAAATTTTGCTCCAAATGGGTAAAAATTTGTCAGAGGGCTCTAATTTATCATTTTTAATCATTTTCTAACTCAAAACTGCCAAAAAATTGAAACTGAAAAAAAATTTTTCCTTTGACATAGTTTTGTTTTAAAAACTAAATCAAGAGCAAAAAAACTGTGTCAAAAACTGTGAAAAAAAATTTTTCCTTTGACATAGTTTTGTTTTAAAACCAAATCAAGAGCAAAAAAACTGTGTCAAAAACTGTGTCAAAGCAATTTTTGTCAAATTTTGCTCCAAATGGGTAAAAATTTGTCAGAGGGCTCTAATTTATCATTTTTAATCATTTTCTAACTCAAAACTGCCAAAAAATTGAAACTGAAAAAAAATTTTTCCTAGTTTTGAAAGACATAGTTTTGTTTTAAAAACAAATCAAGAGCAAAAAAACTGTGTCAAAAACTGTGTCAAAGCAATTTTTGTCAAATTTTGCTCCAAATGGATAAAAATTTGTCAGAGGGCTCTAATTTATCATTTTTAATCATTTTCTAACTCAAAACTGCCAAAAAATTGAAACTGAAAAAAAATTTTTCCTTTGACATAGTTTTGTTTTAAAAACTAAATCAAGAGCAAAAAAACTGTGTCAAAAACTGTGTCAAAGCAATTTTTGTCAAATTTTGCTCCAAATGGATAAAAATTTGTCAGAGGGCTCTAATTTATCATTTTTAATCATTTTCTAACTCAAAACTGCCAAAAAATTGAAACTGAAAAAAAATTTTTCCTTTGACATAGTTTTGTTTTAAAAACTAAATCAAGAGCAAAAAAACTGTGTCAAAAACTGTGTCAAAGTCAAAGCAATTTTTGTCAAATTTTGCTCCAAATGGATAAAATTTGTCAGAGGGCTCTAATTTATCATTTTTAATCATTTTCTAACTCAAAACTGCCAAAAAATTGAAACTGAAAAAAAATTTTTCCTTTGACATAGTTTTGTTTTAAAAACTAAATCAAGAGCAAAAAAACTGTGTCAAAAACTGTGTCAAAGCAATTTTTGTCAAATTTTGCTCCAAATGGGTAAAAATTTGTCAGAGGGCTCTAATTTATCATTTTTAATCATTTTCTAACTCAAAACTGCCAAAAAATTGAAACTGAAAAAAAATTTTTCCTTTGACATAGTTTTGTTTTAAAAACTAAATCAAGAGCAAAAAAACTGTGTCAAAAACTGTGTCAAAGCAATTTTTGTCAAATTTTGCTCCAAATGGGTAAAAATTTGTCAGAGGGCTCTAATTTATCATTTTTAATCATTTTCTAACTCAAAACTGCCAAAAAATTGAAACTGAAAAAAAATTTTTCCTTTGACATAGTTTTGTTTTAAAAACTAAATCAAGAGCAAAAAAACTGTGTCAAAAACTGTGTCAAAGCAATTTTTGTCAAATTTTGCTCCAAATGGATAAAAATTTGTCAGAGGGCTCTAATTTATCATTTTTAATCATTTTCTAACTCAAAACTGCCAAAAAATTGAAACTGAAAAAAAATTTTTCCTTTGACATAGTTTTGTTTTAAAAACTAAATCAAGAGCAAAAAAACTGTGTCAAAGCAATTTTTGTCAAATTTTGCTCCAAATGGATAAAAATTTGTCAGAGGGCTCTAATTTATCATTTTTAATCATTTTCTAACTCAAAACTGCCAAAAAATTGAAACTGAAAAAAAATTTTTTCATAGTTTTTTGACATAAAAACTGTTTTGTTTTTGTCAAAAACTAAATTTGTCAAGGGCTCTAAAAATTTGTCAGAGGGCTTTATCATTTTTAATCATTTTCTAACTCAAAACTGCCAAAAAATTGAAACTGAAAAAAAATTTTTCCTTTGACATAGTTTTGTTTTAAAAACTAAATCAAGAGCAAAAAAACTGTGTCAAAAACTGTGTCAAAGCAATTTTTGTCAAATTTTGCTCCAAATGGATAAAAATTTGTCAGAGGGCTCTAATTTATCATTTTTAATCATTTTCTAACTCAAAACTGCCAAAAAATTGAAACTGAAAAAAAATTTTTCCTTTGACATAGTTTTGTTTTAAAAACTAAATCAAGAGCAAAAAAAAAACTGTGTCAAAGCAATTTTTGTCAAATTTTGCTCCAAATGGATAAAAATTTGTCAGAGGGCTCTAATTTATCATTTTTAATCATTTTCTAACTCAAAACTGCCAAAAAATAAACTGAAAAAAAATTTTTTTTTGACATAGTTTTGTTTTAAAAACTAAATCAAGAGCAAAAAAACTAAAGCAATTTTTGTTTATCATTTTGTCAGAGGGCTCTAATTTATCATTTTTAATCATTTCTAACTTAAAACTATAAAAAAAACTAAAAAAAATTTTTCCTTTGACATAGTTTTGTTTTAATAAACCAGAAATAAATAAACCATTTTTAATCATCTTTGACTTCATAAAGGTTCATTTCTTTGATAATTTCTAAGAAAAATCCTCAATCTCTTTCAATCCCATTTCAATCAAGAAATAATAACAAAAACATAAAACGTTCCAATAAATAAAGCATGACTTAGCAAGTATGTAATTTATTGGATACGAGAGGCGGAAGGAAGAAATGATGTGAAAACGCTCTACTTATATCCCGGTCTCCCATCGTATATCAAACCATACCATTTATCTTCCTTATACGTATTTTTTATCGGTCAAATTCGTCCTGTTGGATGACGAAACTTTGCTTAGACAAACAATAAACAATGTCTGCTTTTGTTATCTTTCATCCAGGAAAAGAAACAGGTGTGGAAAAAAATTATTTTTTTATGCGACAACGAACATAAATTTAATAACGTTCAATGTAGCGTTAAAATGAGACAATACATAAATTTATATAAATAATAATGGAAAAGAGTATAACATACTATCAATAATCCGGAAAAAAATACATAGAATGTCATTATTTCTTGCCTCGAAGAGAGACGAAGAGTAGTTCACCCTCGTTTTCCTCGCATTTTATTATGATTTCCCAAACGGTTTACGGATACATTCAACGTTTTTGTTATCATTTCAGTTTACTCGATAAATAAATGTATTAGAGTTTCCTGTGCAAAGGCGATGCGATGCGATGCACAAGTGGAATAAATCAGTGTGCTATAAAGTTGTTCAACTTTCACACTGATGTTTGTCCTATATTTTCTTCGCTTACTTCGATCCGAAAGATAAAGTTTTATTAACCTTTGGTCAGGTTTTTTCTTGAGATTTTTTATATGCTTTTTATTAAAGTTGATTTTGTGATAAAAGTTATACGGAAAAATAGAGAAAAGGAAAAATAGATGGCGCTGCGCTTAATTTGAGGGAACTATTTAGAAATTCTTCAAATATTATTTAAAAAAAATTACAATAAATTTATCAAAAAATAAAATTATGAGCTATTAACATCTTTGGACTCATATTTAGCTCTAATAACTTTTTCATTTAAAAAAAAAAATTTTTTTTTATTTAATTGAATTATTCTTAAATCCAAAGCTATCATATATTCAGTTCATTTTAATATTTTTGATAAATTTATGCTCTTTAGTTTTAAAATTTTTTTTTTCTCAAGGAAATTTCCTTTTTTTTAAGTAATGTTGTTCATCGAAGCTATTAAATTCTTAGAATGTCTTGATCCAGTCTCGATATTTTCTTCTTCAAGGAAGTAAGAGTATCTACTTGTTAGAATATTCACATAGTTTATAACTTGGAAGTCATAGGGCCCATTCAGCAAACGTTTTGCGCAAAATTTGCGGTTTGAGTCGTTTTGAGCCAATTTAGTTTTTTCATCAATTTCGATGGTTTGAGAGAGAAATGAAGTATCCGTGATCTTTATAAAAAATTTTAAGCTTTCGATTGGCTCAAACCGCTTGAACTAATCGAAATCTGAGAAAATTTCATGAAGATCCTTCATCATTTCTCTCTTAAACCTCTTTTAATATGTAAAAATTGATGAAAAAACTAAGTTGGCTCAAAACGACTCAAACCGCTTGCGCCAATCGAGATTTTTGTGCAAAAACGTCTGCTGAATGAACTCATAAGTTTGTTTGAGTTGTTTTCTTCGAAGCCAAGATTATGTTTCATACGGTATTTAAACTTTAAGTTTGTACTAATTCCATTCGAACTGAGAGAAAAGTATCAGAAACGGATTGATAAAAATTTTGTGTCATTGGAGCTTCTCAGTACAAAGTGTTTAATTGACATCTGTACATCTGAACCTGAAAAATAAAGTTCAATATTAATCGACAAAAAAAAAAAAAAATTAAACAAAAATACTTACATTCCAATTTAATTTTTTATTATTTTATTTTTTACTTTTTAGTTCGTTTTTAAATTTTTTTTTAAATTATTTTTTTCACAAAAAGAATATTTTCTTAAAGGATTTACTTTACGCACCATTCACGCCAAAGCAGCAGGGAATTGAACGTAAGAAAAATAATGCGAGTAGTTTGGTAACAACAATTAAACTTGCATTTATCTCCGAGCCACTTATGCTTTAATTCAATTCGTTAACTTTATTAAACTTCAATGTCAAATTGACCTAACCAAAGTCATCGATGGGACGACAGACAAACTTTTTGATAAAATCAAATATAATGGATTAACTTTTCGGTTTTTTTTTCGTATTGTATTAAAATTTTCTATTTAAAATCTACTCACTAGACTCCAATTGTTTGCATCTCCGACAAAACGTTCATATGACGTGAAATCACGTTCCGGTCATTTATTTTCCCTACACATTTTTTTCTTTTGTATTTTCTTTCCTCTTTTTTCGTCTCCGCGTGATTTATGGTTGTCTACACACCGTTAGATACCTCATACCACACTTTTTTTTTCGTGTGTTTCGTCGGAATGCGATCTACTTTCTTGGAATAAGGAATTAAGGTGCACGGAGGATTGGCAAAGTGACATCGACAACAAACACAGCTAAGGAAATTTCTGCATCTCATCGCGTTTAATTGGTTTCATTTGTATGCTGTTGAATTATAAAGCAACAGCTCGTTGGCTAGTAGTTTGCTGCTGAAGATGAAATGAAATGATTATCGTCTAAAGCGAAGCGAACAGAAAAAAATCTGTTTTTAAATTAAAACGTAAAAAATATGTAAATGTGAATGTATTTAGTTTAATTAATTTTTTTTTTGCTCTGCATTTAAATTTTTTTATTATCTTTTCAATTGCAGAGGTGAATTTAAACCTGTCTTTATAAGTTCAACGGTGAAAAAAATAAAATGACATGATGATAGTTATCAGTTTGCAAGCAGAGAGAGTATTTAACTGAAAAAATGTGAAAAAAAACAAAAAGTTGTTTATTTAAGCAGTGATAAAAAATGTGATTTTTTTTTGTTTTTGCAACTTTACCGGAAGATAATAATTTTTTTTTTCAAAAAAATCATAACATGTTTATGAGAAAATTAGTAAATAAAATAATTCCAGAAATTTCCAATATTACCTTCTCAAGAAATTTTTTCTCAAGAAAAAAAAACAAATTACGCGTCAAAAAATTCAGTTAAGTAAATATTTTTGTTTATAAAAAAATAATCTAATATTTCGAGAATTATCTAGTTTTTTTTACAATTTTTACTCACAGTTGTATGAATGAATCATATCTTCTAATTGCTATCAAATGAATTGGGAATCATCAGTAGTTGATCAAAACTGGAGATGTTGGTTGCAATATAATCCGCTACCTAAAAAAATTAAATAAAAAAATTAAATTATAAATAAAATTGAAAAAAATATTTTAATAATAATTTTGAATGAAAAAAAAATTAAGGTGAAACTAAATTTATTAAAACTTAAAAAAAAATATTTGGTTCATTTTTTAAATTCTATTTAATATTAAAGAAATATAAACGATAAAATTATTTTAAAATTTTCTGATATAAAAATTTTTTGATTTTGATTTATAGGTAATTTTTTTTTATAAAATATAATAAATAATATAATAAATAATAATTTAACAAATTAAGTTAAGTTTTAATAACCATTGAATGTTAGATTTTTTTTTTTAAATATTTTCAAACAAAAAAATTTAAAAATAAAATATTTTTTTTTTAAATTTAATTTATCAACCGAATATCAGAAAATAAAATTATGTGAAAAAATAATTCTGAAAAAAAAATTTAATTAAACTTGTAATATTTTTTCTTCCAAAGGAAAACAAATTAAATCTTTTCTTTTTTCTTATAATAATTTTAACAAAACTTTTAAAATTTTCCTTTTTTACTTTTGTAAATATTGCATTTAAAATAATATTTTTCTTGCATCAGTTAGTCATGTTTTTTCACTGCATTTGCAAATATCAAAAAAGTTAAAACTCTTTTCTTCGAAGTTATGTGAGCAAGCAAAAGAAAAACAAAGACGAGCGAAAACATCTTTTAGTGAGACTAAACTTACGTCGGTCTTTATGCGAACACGTACGGAACAGCAGCAGCATCAGGAGCGACATCAACAAGCAACATTTCCTTGCGCCAATACTACTTTAAAACTCGTAAAATGTTTTGTTGACATAAAAAAGTGTTCTTTATTTTCTTGGCTCTTGTAATTTTTTCGATTTTTTTTTTGTTGCACAACGATTTATGTCAAAATTTATCGCGTTACAATGTTTCGCCAAAAGTTAAACAAAAGGAAGATTTTCGGTGCGGTTTTAATTCAATTTTAATTTTACGAGAAAAGTTTTCTGAGCCCATTTATCAGAAAAGTTTTTTCGGTTTACTAACGTTACTCGCACCGTAATTATTATTTGGAGATAATTTTGCTGCAGTTCATCCTCCGTGTGCTCTTTTCTAATAAAATAACGAGGCAGCATAACAAAATATTGAATGAGATAAAAGTATTTGCTTTTTGTGTGTTCTTTGCATATTGCATTTCGACGTTGGCGCACAAGAGAGAAAACGACGAAACCCAAGAGCAAATATTTAAATGTTGAAATTTTACGATTCAAGACAAATTCTAGAGAAAATATTTTCATGTTAATTTTTTATTAAGGGTAATCATGAAAATTTTGCTGCAGGTCGCAATGTACAATTTATTTTTTTTTCTTTTTTATTGCATTTTTTTATTTTATAAAATTTAAATTATTTAATTTAATATTTTTTTATTTTATTTTATTTTTTTTTTTAAATAATTAAATAAATTAATTTTTTTAATAAATTTTTTTTTATTTAGTTTTAATTTTATATTATTTACTATTTTTTTTATATATTTTTATTTTTTTAAATATTTTTTTAGTTTTAATTTATTTTTCAATTTTTTTAAATAACTTAATTTTTTAAATTATTTATTTATTTTAAAAGTATTTAATCTTAATTTATTTATTTTTTAATTTTTTATATATTTTTATTTCATTTTTTTTTAAATTTTATTTTATTAGCTTTTATTTTTTTAATTATTTTTTTTTAAAATATTTATATTTTTGATTTTTAAAAAAAAAAAAAAAAAAAAGATTTTTTTAATTTTTTTTTTAAATTTTAATTTTTTTTTTTATTAAAATTTTTAATTTTATTTTTTATATTTTACGATATTTTATTTTTTTTCAGTAAAAAAATCTCTCAAAAATTATTTTCAATCAAGATTGACTTTTGCAACGACAATTTCCTCTGATTGTTAAACCAAAAAAAAAACGGTCAACGACTTTATTGGCTTGACCCAAGAAATAAATAAGGATGTTTGTTTATTTTTTTGTTAGTCTCTGGAGATGATTTCAGAGGAAACGCGTGTCGGTTATGATGACATTCATTCCGTTGCGTTGCCTCGTAATGAAGTGTCGTTTTATTTTTTGTCACTTTTTTCGTTCTTATTAAGGAAGTGACATCAGTGGTAAAAACGTCAGCGAAGCGGAGATAAAAATGTCGTCTAGCCATTAAGGGAATCAAGGTCAGCATTCATTAAATGTGTTGACATAAAAATACAGAAGATGGAATTGGATTTGTCGTATTGCGATGTTTTTTTTGTTCTTTTACGATTCAAGAGGAAAAAATGTTAATGTAAGTTTTTTCTTTGATTCTTAAAGTAGTTAAAGTTCTTTTTTTAAGATATAAATTTTGTGCTTGAAATTCCTTAAATTTCTTATTTTTGAAAATTTTTAACTGAAAAATTTTAAATTTAAACTAATTTTTATTTCTTTCTAAATAAATCTAATTACAAAAAGAAAGAAAAAATAATAAAAAAAATCAAACAAAAATAATTAATAAAAAAATTAAAAAGAATTAATTTAAAAAAAATGAAATTAAATATAAAAAAAATTAATAAATAAATTAAAATTAAATAATTGTAAAAAAAAATAATTTAAAAAATAAAGTTAGATTAAAAAAAAAAAATGAAAAATTAATTAAAACTAAAAAAATATTTAAAAAAATAAAAAAATAAAATAAAAAATTTAATATAAATTATTTTAAAATAAATTTTACGAAAATAAGTTTCATTTCAATTTTAATGTCTTCAAATTAAAAAATTATTCACAATTTTCATCTTTATTATTTTTTTTTCTAATAATTTTTTTACTCCCAAACATGTTTTCAAAATTTTTTAAATTTTTTTTTTAATTTTTTTAAAAAAAATTTCCAACTAAAAAATTGTTAAATAAAATTGCATTTTACAAAATTAGGTCAATTTAAACCAAAAACTCACATTTATTTCCGCTTTGTTGCCACATTAACTGGATTCCGATAACAAAGCGCGGTTTCAAAATATTCAATCACTCACAAGCCGCCAAAAACCATGCAAAACCACATTACAAATCCATTTAATTCCAAATTCCCATCAAAACCACAAATCACTCGCTCGCATATCTAAACTTCGCATCGATCACATTTTGACTTACGTGACCCATAAAAACCCGTTTAAATCTGTCATCTTCTTTGTGTCTGGCAAACGCAATAAAAAGTCACATTAATTATGAATCAACAAAAGTTTTGTCTTTTACTTGAACCGCACTTTCCTTTTTTTTTCTGGGGACATAAAAAGTCGTGCTTGTGAAAAATGTGATTTTAATGATAGAACATTTCGCCGCGTTTCCTAATTCGTGTCCTTGTTTACGCTTGTTTATGTGAAACAACACAAAAATTTTTATAATAGCTTCTCATAAATTTTATTCTGTCGTTTAAATTTTTTTATGGCGTTGAAAATGTTCGAAATAAATTCGAGAAAAATGCAAGTTATTGTCTGTTTTTGTGTGAAGGAAGCGCTGTGTCGATTTTTTTTTATTATTTTTTAAACATTTAATATATATTGCCTCTTTTTCTCTCTTTTTTTTTTTGAAAGGAACGTTAGTCAATATAGTCCAGTATCACGTAAAATGAGGGATTTACGTGTCATAAAAGAGGTTTTTCTACATTTTTTTTTGTACATTGCTTTTCTATAAATTTTTCATTACCAACGCCATCATTATATTTTTTTATGATGACGACGATCGAAAAGAGAAAGAGCGGTTTCACTCATAAAATGAAATAAAAAAATAAATGTTGTGGCAGAGGGTTATTGTGGCGTTAAGCATTCCGCCTTTGTAAGTTTATTTAGGAATAAAAGAGAAAATGCACATAAAAAATTAAACGTTTTAATTACGACGCGAAGCAATCAACATTTGAGTCATTAGAGTCAACTATGACATTTGTTGGCGATAAAAAAAAAGTTCTTTGAATATTTTTTTTTTATTTTTAAACTTTTGGTATAAAATTTATTAAGCTGCATTAAGTCTTAAGTAATTTTTTTACTATATTTATTAAAAAAAATAATAAATTATATTAAAATAATAAATAATAATAATTTAATAAATAATAAAATAAAATAAATAATAAAATAAAATTAAATAAATAATAATAATTAAAATAATAAAATATATTTTTATTATTTTTTTTAACAATAAATACAACGATACTGCATGTTTTTTTATAAAATTATTCTTACTTACATCAAAGCGAATACATAAAAAATAAAAAAAAACTGGTTTGAAAATTGTCGTTTATATAAAAAGTTTTTTTATAAATAAAAAATAAGAAAAAAAATTAAAATCTCTTGGGACAAAAATATCGAAAAAAAAAATTGAAACGGCCTTAATAATAAATTAATTAATTTTTTAAAAATATTTTTATTAAAAATCTTTTATTTTTAAAAAAAAATTTGAAAAATTGAAAAGCCTATTAAATTAATTTTTTTTTAAATTTATTTTAATTTTTTTTTTTTATTTTAATTTTTTTTTTTTTTTTTGTAATTTTTTAAACTAAATATTGAATAATAGTTAATATAAAAATTTTTTTTTGCCTCATCATGTATTTTCTACAAAGTTTAAACTAAAGTTTTGTAAAAAGTCACATACATGCTCAAACAAATTAAAAAAATTAATTTTTTAAAAAACATGAAAAATTATATTTTTTAAGTTAATTCAACATATAATTCAAAATAATGCTAAAAATTGTCTGAAATATTATAAATGAGCTGAAAATTTAAAAAATTTAAGTAAATTCAAAATTTCGAATTTTTTAAACTTTAGATCAACTTTATGTTAAAATTTTTCCAAAATAGGGGGCAAAAAAATTTTTTTGAAATACTTTTTAATAAAAGAGGAGAAAATTTTTTATAAAGTGTCTACATAAAGATTTAATAAATTAAAATTGATATCAAAACATTTCAATTTAAATATTAAACCGAAAAAAAATAAATGTTGAAAAATAATTTTTTGAAAATATTTTTAGGGAAAAAAATTCTAAAATTCATGCTATTGTATTTTCAATACAAAAACTAAATAATTTTTAAAAAATTTTGAAAAATTATGAAAATACATTCGTTTTTGATCTAATTTTCAATTTTTTAATTTTAAAATGCCCCAAAATAATATTTTCGAAATTTTTTAAAAAAAACTTTAAAAAAAATTTTTTATAAAGTGTCTTAAAAAAATAAATATTTTGAACAAAAATTTTCCAAAATTTTAATTTGAATAAAAAAAAATTTTTAAATAATTTTTTGAAAATATTTTTAGGGAAAAAAATTATAAAATTCATGCTATTGTATTTTCAATACATAAATTTTAATTTTTAAAACTTTTTTTTATGAAAAAAATTAGATCAAAATTTTTTGACATTTTTTTTGCGAAAATTTTCGAAAGCAGTTTATTTTTATCTTGAATAAAACGTCTTTTCTTATCCCCTGATTTTTTAATTAAACGCCTTTTCTTATCTATTTTTTTCGACACGCCTCATAAGATAAGAACGCCGCAAGATAAGAATTTTATATTTTTAATCAATAAAAAAATTCTTATCAATCACGACTTAAATCATATTATTGACCAATCAACAAAAAATTCACAAAAAATTGAGATAACAAATGAGAGTTTATTTCCTCCATTCACAAAAAATAATCACTAAATACTAAATAAGTCATTCTAATAATAAAAATTCTCTTTTTTTTCAATATTTCTTCAAATTTGGAACAAAATTAACAACAATCTCGCATCGCAGCTCGGAATCTCTCTTCAATACACGCGCAAACGATTATGCTCATCAAATCCAGCGGAATGTCCAGCATTGCGAACAACGAATGACGTGCCATCAAAATGCATGCGACGTTCGCCGCGACGCACAAACAAATGCGAAGTTTGTCCCAACGATGCCGTGCAATGAATAAACATCGACGTGACAGTTGCCGACCCATTATTGGGACTTGTACGGATGATGCATTTATTGTTGGCGCGTGTAACTCGCACCAGCCCGTCAGTTGTTTGCGTGATGCGATACCCGTTGATCTCAAAAGTCTCCGACGAGTCATCGTTCAACCAAAAGGACGTGTTATCGACAATATTGACGGCTTCTCGTACGTAATTTGGACCTTGATGCGACCCGCTGAAACGATTTTTCATGAAAAATTACAAAATTTTCGCTTAAAAATGGGAAATTTCTTACGAAAGGAAGACAGGAAGCGTATAATCACGATTTGTGTCGAAGCTGATGGCATCCGAAGTGGTTCGAGTTCCCGCTGCGTCAACTAAATAAATTAAAGCGCATCCCTCCGCGGTGAGACTGATACCTTTTTGCCACATTTTTGCGAATCTTCTGTAAATTTTCGCAATTTTAGGTTGAAAAATCATCAAAAAATCAAAAATTTCGAAGAAACTTACACAAAATTGTTCCGTTTCATGCCGTCATACCCGACAATTTCAACCAAACCTCCATGCTGGAACACCTGCCCGTTCGGATGAGTCAAAGCAACAGACGTCGCATTCCCCGACATCGCAATTATGATCTTTTCCTTCGAATTTATGACTCGAATTGCCCGATCCACGGTCATATCTATGCGAATTCCATCCCGGAGTCGAATTTGGATCGTTCCATTTGGCATTGCGACAGGTCCAAAGGGGCGTGGCGACGAACAATCCAGATTTCGTGCACTTACGGAGCCTCCAAGATGGTAATTTGGCGAAGCGCAAGGCGATTGATGCTGAAAAAAATCATTTTTAGTTGATTTTTGGCAGAAAAATTGTTAAAACTCACCCCACGAAGGCTCATATCATCCACCGAACGCGAAGGACGCGCTGCAATGCTATTCCAGATGCGACTATTGACGGGAAGTTGCGTCGGACCAATCAAGGAAATGGGAATGTCGCGATGTTTCAAGTCCAGAGCCCGAATTGCGCTGTCGGGAGACGTTCCTTGCGTGCAGGAATTCGATTTGTACTCAAATGGCGGAGCGGAAACGTTAAATTTTGTCTAAAAATTACAAAATTTTGTCAAAAATTGTTCATTTTTTGTTAAAATTTCTCACCTTTCCAGCTGTAAAGACGCTCCGTTGACGCATTGGATTGCCCTCGTTGCCGCTCGATGGACGACTTCGCGATTTTACACCTTCCGGCGGCGTGCGGATGTAACAACGAGCCCCCAAGCTGTTCACGAGAGAGTCCATTTCGTCGGTTTGCTGCTCAGTCGATTGCATTTTTTTCACAATTTGTATATTTTGGGAACTTTTTCACTTGGTTTTCGGTAAACTTTGGGGAAAAATGTTGCACTATTCACTATTTTCACGATTTTTTTCTTAATTTTTTGCAGGAGACTCGAAATTTTTCACAATTTTGTACGTTTTAATCCATATCCAACACGAAAATGACGTTGCACGGAAGAAATCTAACGGATTTCGGGCGGTTGCTAAGCAACGCGATGGATGACAAGAGAAGCAATGGGTGCTATGAGTTTATTTGTAAATTTAGTTTTTAACGAATTTTTTGAAATTTTAAAAGAAATTTTTCGAAAAATTGACAGAAAAATTAATTTTTTGACGAATTTTAAAGAAAAAAAAACAAAATTTGTTAAATTTGTCAAAAAAAAAAAATTTCTTTTCAAAAAATTAGAAAAAATTCAGTTTTATTTTTTTTTAATTAAAAAATTTCTGAGCAAGATTTTCTCAAATAAAATCTTCAAAAGTTAGGCTATAAAATTAAAAAAAAAAAAAAAAAAAAAAAATATTAATTTTTAATTTAGAAAAATTAGCCTTTTAAAATTAAAAAATATTTAAGAACCGATTTAAAGCTTAATTTTTAAAAAATATTTTTAAACAAACAAGTAATAACAAAAAAAAACAAAAATAATTTAAAAAAAATAAAAATAATTTAAAAAAAAAATAAATAAATAAAATACTAATAAAAAAAAATTATAAAAAAATCTTGACCAAAAAAAAAATTTTTTTTTTAATTATAAAAAATTTAAAAAAGTTTTTTTTTATTTTAAAAAATCTAAAAAAAAATAAAATTTTTAAAAATAAAAAAATATAATTTAAAAATTTTTTAAAATTTTAAAAAATTTAAAAAAAATCTTGACTAAAAAAAATTTTTTTTTTTAATATATAAATATTTTTAAATATTTAAAATATTTTAATTTATAAAAAATTTTTTTTCGTAGATGCTTCTAATCGACATGAAAATCATTCATCAGCAGGCAATTTCCGACAAGAGCATTCTACTTAGACATGAAATGCATCATAAACGATCAAGAAATGGGTCAATGAACAAAATATTGTAACATGCACGTACTGTAAAAGGGCTTTATATTTACTTTCAATCAGATATTGACACAAAAGATGCCTTCCCTTAATGCAGTTGATGTGTAAAATTCATTCGTTTTTGCAATTGATTGGCCTAAAGACGGAAAATTATTGGCTTTTAAGGAAATCTTCATTCAAAAAAGCTTCATTTTTCACGAAAATCCAAATTTTCTTGAATTTTTTTGCATTTTTTTTTTTATTTGAAAAACTTCGACATTTCCAGAAATTCGTCTTTAACATGCAAAAACTGCGGTGTCATTAGCTCCGCATGCAGCGCAGTAGCAAAAATCCAATGAAAAGAGTTAAACGGATATGAATTATGGGGAACTGCATTCAATTTTCTATTAAATAAGCTTGTAATGGCTTCATACGGCATGTGACACAAGCGGTTCGATACAAAAGCTAATAAAATCAAATGCAGTGGCTTTAAAATGGTATTTATCGATATTGCGATCGAGAATAGGGTGCAACAAGGAATGTCAAATGCATTCGAGTCGAGAAATGGCGGAGGAGGTAAAATGAGTCACTCTGATATTTTATTATTATTATTCTACATAAATGGCAATTTTCTCCTTTATTTATTGGAAAGATTGCATTTGATATCAATAATAATGTATCGAATTTTATTATTGAAATTTTATCCGTCTTTGATAACTTTTGCTCTTGTTAGTTTTATTTTTTAGTGGAAAAAATAACGAGAAAAGCAATTTTTTGAAGTGAGGAGTACTGAAATGTAAAATGAGGAGTATTAAAATGTAAAAATTCCTCAAAAGTACAAGGAATTATTTTAATTCTTGGCTTTTTTGAATAAAAAAAGTATTTTATTTAGAAAGAGGCGTATAAAAATGTGAATAATTCTTAAAAAAAACAAATTTCACATTTTCATACACCTCACTTATAATTAGATCTCAAATTTGAAATAAATACTTTGAACACGTTTGAGGTTAAAAAACTATGTTGGAAATTTGAACCACATGAAAACCGCATGCATGTTGCAACATTGCAATAAATTTAATTTTTTTGATACAAAATTGCAACTTTTGTTGTTTTAGCAAAAATAACATAAAAATGGTCTTTTGTAATAAAAAAGTGAAATTAAATAAAATAAATTTAATTTGAGTAGACAACGAGAAGAAGACCAAACAAGGAAGCAACCTGTGGAGTAATATTTGTGGTCATAAAGATAAAAATTGTTATGAAATAAAATTCTTGTTTTGCTGCAGGTCAAAAATGTTTGTTGTGCAACGAGAGAAAAGTTTTTGCAATTACTGACATATTTAAAATGAAACAAGGCAGATGTTGGTTATTGAAGTTGTTATGTGTGATAAGAGCATATAAAATATTTGAAAAGTAAGTTAAAAAGATTTTTTAAATATTTTGAGTAAGGTTTAAAAATTGCAATGAAATTACTGAAATTAAAATTAAAATTAAAATTAAAATTAAAATTAAAATTAAAATTAAAATTAAAATTAAAATTAAAATTAAAATTAAAATTAAAATTAAAATTAAAATTAAAATTAAAATTAAAATTAAAATTAAAATTAAAATTAAAATTAAAATTAAAATTAAAATTAAAATTAAAATTAAAATTAAAATTAAAATTAAAATTAAAATTAAAATTAAAATTAAAATTAAAATTAAAATTAAAATTAAAATTAAAATTATTAAAATTATTAAATTAAAATTAAAATTAAAATTAAAATTATTAAAATTATTAAAATTATTAAAATTATTAAAATTATTAAAATTATTAAAATTATTAAAATTATTAAAATTATTAAAATTATTAAAATTATTAAAATTATTAAAATTATTAAAATTATTAAAATTATTAAAATTATTAAAATTATTAAAATTATTAAAATTATTAAAATTATTAAAATTATTAAAATTATTAAAATTAAAATTATTAAAATTATTAAAATTATTAAAATTATTAAGATTAAAATTAAATCATATGAGCTTAAAAAATCATCAAAATTTCATGAAAACTTAAATTCCTTATAATCGAACTTCTTTATAGACGAAAACGAAAAACTTGACCATAAAATGTCAAAATCAAGACATAATCTATCAATAACCTTTTTTCCTCTCTTTTTTCGTAGAATCAAATCTGGCACGTTATTCACATGAAAAACCTACGAAAAAAAGACAACTTTGACAGCTGTTGCGTTGTTCAATGGGAAATGAAGGATAATATCCATCTCACACTTTTATCCCGAAAAATGATTTTTTTATTGGTTCTTCAGAGGAAATGAGGTAAAAAAAGTCCGGAAATTTGATGAAATTTTAATTACTTCCTTTCGCAAATATTTTCGGCACAAGTTCACTTGCGACGTCCTTCAAGTAGCGCTGAAACACGAAATATGCGACAGATGCCACGGTCAATATTTTGACGGCACGAATGCCCGAAGCGATGTTCAGACTGAGAAGTTGTTTGTGCAAAAGTCCCGTGCGCGAATGTCGTTCCTCGAAATCGTCCGTTTCGTCGTAAAAGTCCACGGTGTTTGGTCGAATGATGCCCAAGGTTGCTGTTGCTGCTTTTATTCCTGCAAAAGAAAAAAACGCAATTTCGAGAGAAAATTTTCATTTAGATTTTTTTTTCTACCGGAATGAATTGCGCCGTTAATGAATCCACGAAATTTGGTGGCATTGTTGGTTGTTGCCCATACGATAGTTCCGCGATTGGCTTCCATTTTTGGGAAGTTAATTAAAATTTGGTGCTCAAACACTTTGATATCGTGCTCCACGGGCAGCAAAATGTCATCGCCAAACTTGCGAGCAATTATTTCCGTGATATCGACGAGTGGATGTTGGGATGTTTCGCAAATGGAATTGTGATACCAAGCACCTCGAAGTACGCAGGGCTCCGTTTCGTAGCAATAAAGGTAATTTTTGTAGTCGAAAAGTGTGCCGGAGTGACCTAAATTTAAAAAAAAGAAGAAAATATTTTTTTATCAAATTATTATTTATAAAATACTTTTTTAAATTTATAAATAAAAAAAAATTAAATAAATTAATTTTAGGTATTTAATTTTCAAATTTTTAACGTTTTTATTTATTTCGTTTATTTATATTTTTTATTAAATTAATTATTTAAAAAATGTTTTTCACTCTTTTTAAATCGATCAACTTAAAAATTCTTATATTGAAAAAAAAAATTGAATTAAAAAATAAAAAAAAAATTATTTTTTAATAAAATTAATTTAATAAAGAATAAACAAAAAAAATATTAAATTAATTTAAAAAAATTAATATTGAATTAAAATTAAATTAATTAAAAAATAATTATTTTCTTTAAAAAAATAATAAAATTTAAGAGATAATTTTTTTTTTCCAAAAAATTAAAATTAAAGTAGAAAAAAATAAATTTCTCACCATTTTTTCTCCACACAGCGCCATTATATCTCAAAGTAAACGTTGTCACATACGCATCCAAATGTTTCACGCGACTCATGATCGGAGGCCATAATTGCGGCGTAAATTTGATCAACTTAACCGATTGCCAAGGACATGCAATGACAACGAGATTCGTTTTAAAATTATCTCCGTGATGAGTGTGAACCACAACGTGCTTATAATCCTGCTCGATGATCTCCGTGACACACTTTTCTCGGAAAATGACAAAAGATTCGGGCAAATTGGCAACTAAACGTCGAATAATGTCACTCCAACCGTGTTTTGGCACAAAATCCGCTTCATAGAGACTATCGATCATGCTGGAGCAGGACAAGCAAGTGTAGCAAACTGATAAAAATTCGTCAACGCGAACGAGATTTGATGTAAGACCGAAAATTGATTTGACTATGAAGCGCATAAAGTCACGAGATTGATGGAAAACTAATTTGTTGCTTAAAAGTTGTTCCATTGTTTTGTGACGGCGATTGTTGATCCTGAAAAAGGTAAGTTTTGGTGAATTTTACAAGCTTGAAAACTAAAAATATAAAAAAAATTAAATTTATTTTTCATAAAAGAGCAAAATATTGACAAAAACTGTCTAAAAATAAAAAAAAAAGTTTATTAAAAATTTTTAAATATGAAAATTACCTTGAAAAAAATTAAACTTTATCTGATTCTTAGATTTTGTTTAATAAAATAATTATTTTTCATGAATTATAAAATCAAAATTAATTAAAAAAAAAAAAAATTAAAAAAAAAAAATAAATATTTTAAAATAAATTTTTAATTTTTTTTAATTTAAATTTTAAATTTTTTATTCTTATTAATTACCAAATTTCTTTTTTTTATTTTTTTATTTTAATAGTTCAATTAAATTTAAAAAAATAAATTTTTATTTTTTTAAATAAAAATTTATTTTTTTTTTTTTTTTTTCATTAAATTAAAAAAAAAATTAATTTATTTTTTATTTAACTATTTTTTTATTATTTATTTATTTAAAATTATTTATTTTTTTAATTTATTTTTTTTTTATTTTAAAAAATTTTACGATTAATTTTTTTTTTTCGAAAAAAGTTTCAATTAAAAAAAATTATAAAAAAAATCTTACCTCTTCGGTCCATAATCCTCGCACAACGCATCCAAGTACCTCACAAACCTCAAAACTTCAAATCTCGCCAATTTCCCTGTCAATCCTTGCCATTCCGGAAATTCGCGCCACAAATAATTCACATCTCTTTTCCTCATCTCGACTTCTAATTTTTCCGTTAATTTCCACACTTCTTCATGTTCCCATTTCACATATTTCCCTCCCAGATCTCCGAGTTCCGATTCGCAGCAAATTCCGCCGAGCTTATGACGTTTCTCCAAAATCACCACTTTCAGATTGGGATCCTTTTCGGCGAGTTTATGAGCTGTCGTGAGACCCGACAAGCCGCCGCCGACAATCAAGACGTCGCAATGATCAAAGGAAGTCGTTGGCATGTACATGACAAAAATTCAAAAGAAAAAATTTTGCGAATTGAAATTTAATGCGAAAACGTCGAATTTATAAGACATGACACGAAGAAGACGTCGCTTGCTGTGTTTCACTTTAAAAGAAAAAAGAATTGGAGCAGCAATTTTCTCCGAATCCGGAAAAGTTTGTGTGGAATTGACGTGCTGTCACAACACGAAACAGAAGAAAGAAGAGGAAATTCGAGGAAAAAGAAAGTTTTCGTGTAGAATCTCTCGATTGTCAAATAAATTTCAACTTATCTCGGGAAATTTTGTTTTGGTGCAAGCAAAATACTTTAAACAACAAGTAAATGATAAACTTTCGTGATTATGATGATATTTTCTTGTCTTGCAGAAAAGAAGCTACTTTCCAAGGAAAGAGCACAAAACTTTACTTTAAAAGCTAGTTTTTGCAATATAAAATCGGTATCCAGTGATTTGCAGAGTAATCAATCTTGCGTTGCTGTTTGCAAGCGGAGGCGAGTAAAGTTTTGAAGTTTAACTAGATTGATGAGCTGCGAGTGGGTTACTGCTTGTTCATAGAGGTAAATTACCACTCGTTATATTTTTTAATCGAATTTTAAAATAAATTTTTAAAAAAATATATTTTTTTCTACGTTTTGATGTCTGTCTGTGAAAATTAATTAATTTATTTATTTTTTAAATTAATTATTATTAATTTAATTATTTAAAAAAAAATATTTTTTTTTATTTTATTTAAAAAAAAAATTAAAAATTTTTAAAAATTAAATAAATAAAAATCTTCAAAAGTATTAAATATTTTAATTTTGCAAAATTAAATAAAAAATAATTTTTAATTAAATTAAAAATTAATTTGTAAATTAAATAATTATTAAAAAAAATCTTTAAATAAAAAATAATTTTAAAAATTACAATAAAATGAAAGAAAATGGAATCTTAAAATTTTTTAAAATTAATTTTGAGAAGTTAACAAATTTTTGCTCTACCTATTTAAAAATTTTAAGATATGAATTATGTAAAAATTAATATTTTTTTAATATCAATATTTAATTTAAAAAATCTACGAAATAATTTAAGTGTATCTATAAAAATTTATTAAAAATAAATTATAAAATTAATAAAAATTAATTTTTTTAGAAAAATGAATTATTTAAAATAAAATTTCGAAAAATTTTATTTATAAGAAATTTAAAAATTTTTATGTCTTATTTAATCATAATTTTTTATTTTAATATTTTATTTTTGAGATTTTTTTTTATTTTAAAAATTAATTGAATTAAATTTAAATTAAAATTCGAAAAAAGCGCTTAAATTATTTTTTTCATAAAATCCTTTAAAATTTCTACATTTTTATTGTTTCAGCACTATAATGAAATTAAATTAGCCTAAAATAGCGGAAAATTCCCGTTATTATTACAGCCACACACAAAACTCAAACGCTTTTTTCCCAACAATTGGGAATTCAACAATTTTATTTATGCTCTTTAACGATGAGAGACTCAAGCTGAAAAGAACTCGAAAAATTTTGTCGAGCAGTAAATATATTCAACACCATATTTTATTTTTCATTTAACACAGTTTACGAACAAATTTTACACGAGTTTTCCTGGCAACTGCACTAAAATTTATATTAGCAACAAACAAAAAGTACTTTAACATCATAATTTTTTTTTTTTGCGTTTCGTGTATACGAGAAATTTAAACAAATAACAACAAGAACACATCAAGTACCAGAAGTTGTGTTGTTGAGTTGATACAAGGATGAAAAAGTTATTAGGGACTTGGCAGGGAACGAGGGAATACGAACGATGTGACCGCATTTTGTGTTTCGGAAAGAGAGAGAGAGTCATTAGGACAAATGGCGAAATTACTTTAAATGGGGTTTCGTTTAAAAATTTAGGTCAATTGTTGGGAGTTTACAGTTATCAGCAGTTAACAGAAGTATGGAAATTATTTTTTTTTTAAATGAGAGGGTGAGTTTTTTTTAATGAATGATTAGTACTTTTTTTTATTTTTCAAGTTTTTTGAATTTTACGAAAAAAATCATTGAATATCAATTTAAAAAAATTAAAATATTAATTAAAAAAAAAATTAACTTAAAAAAAAATCAAAAATATATCATATTTTCATTCAAAAAAAAAAAGGTTATAATATTTTAATAATTAATTTTATATAATTAAAAAATTAATTTAATTAAATAAATAAAAAATAATAAAATCAAATAATAAAAGTTTTAAAAATATAATAATCTGAGATTAATTTGGAGATTTTTAATTAAATATTTAAAATTAAATTTTAGTTAAATTTAAATTAAAATTAAATTAAAAAATTAAAATAAAATCAAATATTTTTGAGCAAATAATATTTTTGAAATTTTAATTGAAAATATTTTATTTTATTAATTTAATTGTTAATTTATTTTAAAAAATTAAAAAAAAAAAAAATTTTAATTATAAAAAAAAATAATTTATTTTTTTAAACTGAAATATATTAAAAATGTCAAGAAATTTCTAAATATTATTTGCTCAACATACATTTTAATTTTCTTTAAAATTTAATTTTAATTTATTTTTATTCAAATTTAAATTTAACATTAATTTTATTTTAATTTTAATATAAATTAATTTATTTAATTTTTTCCAGAATACGAAATCTTGAAATTTTAAAAATTATTCAAGTATAATTTAATTATACAGACAGACACTTCCATAAAAAAACCGAAAACTGTTGGAAAAAAGTTTAGTTTGATGAAATTTAAGAGAACAAACAGCAAACAACGCATCGAGGACGTAAACAAAATTTTAATAATGTCACATATGCATGCTGCCATTCTAAAATTGCATGTGGTATAACACACAATTAAGACAAGAATAGAACGGAGGAACTATTAACGTAGAACGAACAATCCTACAATCACTCAGCTTTCAAGTACTTACCGTTAAATATTTGATGCAGCAGTTAAACTCTTTTAGAGAATTCGTTACTACGGAAAATGCGGATAAAATTTACGTGATTATTTCGTGTTCCAAAATCGTTCGTTTTAAAGCCAAATTGTCCTGCGACGTTACTTACATTTATTATTAGCAAGCTGTTTTTCGTTAAAAATAATTTTAAAAAAATTTCCACACATTTTCCGATTGTGACGTGCCTCATTCGGGTGAAATTCATCAAAAGTGCATTCCAGACACGGATAAAAACTTGACCATGGCATTTTCTGTGTGTGTTCATCTGAGACAAAATTCATTCAGTGCATTTAAAATTGGAAAATTTTCTCGCAAACAAGACAAGACAACAAAAGGAACAAACGGGATGTATGCTACACTTCCTGTCACAATACATCTGAGATACGAGAATAAAAGGAAAAATACTCTTTACCCGATTTATTCATGCAAAAACTCATTTCTTGTCACATTGTCGTTGCAAATGTGTTTCTCTCCTCACAAAGAAAGGTAATTTTTCGAAATAAGTAGCGCTTTTTTATGGCATTCAATATTCAAAGTCAATTTTAGAAATGAAATTTCATCGTGTGTGGGGTAAGTAGCTTTCGATTTTTTCGTTTGTAAACGTTTGCGAATAAATAAATCATGTTTTGTCTAAAGCTGCAATAAAACCCGAAAAAATATATTTTTTTATGTAATATTTTGTCAATATGATTTTGGTTTTTATTTTATATAAACAGAAAATTACTTTGTGAAGAACAAAAATTGGATTGGATTGGATTTTTGCCAATTTTGCTACTTAGTCGTACATGCAAGTAAAGAGAAGAATATTCTTTTGATAAATTTCAGAATTGCAACACATGCAAATTTGAAACAGAAAGATGGAAGAAGCGAGCATAAGCGAGAGGAGTGTATGCAAATACCTACTTGGCATAATAATTGGCTTAGATTAGCATTCAGATTTTTTTTAATGCATTTTATTTTTTTTGATGTATTTTGACAGGTTTGTAGTCTGTCTGTAAGAAATTAATTTTTATAGAATTTTTTAACAAAATTTTTTTTAGGATTAATGGAACAATTTTTCGAAGTCCTATAAATCAGGTAAGAAATTTAAACTAAAAATAATTTAAAGAAAAATTTATGAAAATTATTCAAAGCTCATTAAGGTTCTAATCTCTAAAGTATTTTTTAGCTGGATGATCGAGAAAGAAAAGTCTATCTTGAGTTTAGATTCCTCCTTTCCAGTTATATGATCGACAGATGATATGACACTTGAAAATGTTGTCGTTCAATTCAAGAAGCGTTAAAACGGTTAATTACCTAAAAAAAACTTTGGAACATGGATCCTCAAATATGAACGTAACTGATATTGTAACTGTAATATAAACCATTTAGCCGATGACATGATCCTATGCGATATGAAACTGAGAAGTGCTGTGAAAAATAACGTCTGATTTCGCTAACGAATGGATTTAAATTAAAACCTGATGTAGAAAAAAACATTGATTTTGAATGGAAAATTCTAAAAATTAGTCACATAGGTTAGTCACAGAAGTCAGTCTTGATAGAAATTATCCAATCATTAGGTTAAGCGCCATAAAATCAAAATTATATTTTCTTGGGCAGAACACATGCACGATTATTCTGTAGTCAAGAAGCTTACATTTGAAAGCAATTTTATAGAGCTTCTGAACAAAAATGTGTAATCTTAAGAACTTCTTTTTGTCCTGAGCATTTTGTCAGTTTACCCAAATCTATAGCTAATTCATTTTTAAGTGAAATAAATAAATTATATTGAACTAAATGGACAAAGACACCAATACGTAAGAGATATGTACTCAGGAGTAATTTTAGATGATCGCTTAAACTTGATGGAAAATGCTAAGCAAATATTAAACAAAAGCCCAAATTGAAATTACCATCACAAATGAGGTTGAATCTTTACAAATGATGATAAAAACTTGACTAACAGAAGAATTGAAAAAAAAACTCAATGCAAAATAAAATAAAATGGGCATATGTTTTATCATCTTCTAATGCACAAAATTGCATTTCTATTGTCTAAAAAGACATTTAAATAATTTTTTAATTAAATCTCACAATCAATAGAATAAAAATATTCAAATAGCAGAAGACCATCAATAGATAAAGCCAAAAATGCGCTTTAATTAAAAGTTCAATGAAAACTTTCAAACATAATTTTGTCTTTTTAAAACACATTTTCGTAAAGAGCTCCAATATTTGAAGTATTTTATTCTGTTTTTGATGCATCTTTCTCCTCGTATCTGCGACTTTATAAACCAAAAACGATAAGAGCTTCAAATATTTTTCAATTTACCAAAGAGATGATAAACGAAAGAACATTCTACTAAACGACCGATAGATTTTCATCAAAAATTGACTCTAAATTTCTGCTTTGTGAGTACCTCTCTATACATATTTTTATTTAGTGCTCATTCGCCATGGCAATGCGAAATTCACTCTTTTATAAAATTTCAATTCAAAACAGACTTTAATTTAATTAACTAATTTTCCTTTTTTAGTCCACTTCACATCCATTGGTCTCTTCTCCTCTATTTTCGTGAAAGCCATTCAGTTTATTATTATTTTATTTCATTTTTTTAAAAAATAGAGTCTCTTCATCTAAAGAGGTTCATTTTTAATTCCTCTTGTTTTAATTTTATTTCATTTTATTTTGCAATTAGTGGAGGAGAGAAATTTAAAATTTTCAGGTCACTGCAACATTGAATTGCCTCGTAAAATAAAATTAATTTTATCATCAGAGGATTATAATTTTATAATAATTCTATTTACATTTTCATTAGTAGACTGATGATTTTAATTTTCCAATTTATTATAAGTTTATTGAATTTTGTTGTGAAACTATTCGTGTCGTGTGTCTGTTTCTGACTTTTAACTCGCTTTCAACTCTTTAAACGTGTTTAACGAAGTGTAAAGTGCAGGTGTAAAAGTTTTCGATGCACTCGAATTCTTTCGGCAAAAAAAAAAGTTTCTCCTGTATCGCAAATTTATAGTGCGGTACTTTAAAACTATTTTCGTGGTAAAATAAATAAAATTATTTAATAAACAAAAATTTACCGTTCGTGTGGAATTTACCGCATAAAACCATGCGACGTTTTTAATACGATTATTTATTGAGAGTGTCTTTGCTTTGCTGTTGCTTTTTCAATGGAGACGTCAGGTATATCAAGTTTAAATTGAACTTATTGAAAATTTTGTCAATAACAGAAATGTTCAAGGTTTATAGAATGAAACTAAGTGAGAATTTGGTTCAAAGGAAGAGCATAGATAAAAATAATATTCGGTTTGTGTCTAAAATTGGAAATCCAATATTGATCAATCAATAAACATTGCACACGTGTGTATTTATTTTTGATGCAAAAGTTCTGTAAATAAAGCCTTTTCACTTGAAATTTGTTTTCACATGCAAAGGCAGTAATTTTGTTACAGATAAATGCTTTGATTCCGAGAATTTATTTATTTGCTAAAATAAGTGCTAATTGCTTAAATAGTCAAACTCTGGATTCATTTATAGCCAAATTTATTAAATCAACAATTTTATTGAGAAAATTCACAAAAAAAACGAATTTTTATTTATTTTCTGAAAAATAATAAAAAAAATATCACACGAAACCATCATATTTTTTTTTACCATCGTTATTTTTATAAAAGAAAAAAAATATTGGTTTCCGAACAGCTTTTCATATATTAAATAATAACAATTTTTTTTGGCTTCACATTCATTTTTTTACTGTTTATCACCTGAACATTTTCCACAAAAAAAAATCATCATTATTTGTTATTATTTGCACAACAGTTGTTGAACATTATTCCGCCGAAAATAGAAAAAAAAATTATTTGCCTTGACTTTGAAAAGAAAAACACGAAAAAAAATGTTGCTTCATATTTCATAATGTTAATGCGAGCTCATATATAATTTTTTTTTGTTATTTGATCAATTTTTATGTCATCACATGCTTTATGGTATAGAAAAGTATGTCAATGTTATGTTTGTTATATTGACATGACGCGACAGACAGAAGCAATAGATAATCTGCTGTTTTTCTGCCTTTTTTTAATTAAATCCACTCGATAAATATTTTATTGTACGGAGATAATATCAGAGCTGAGCTGCTGCTCGTCATATACGATGCGATGATAAGAAAAAGCGTAATAAGAGATAATTTTTATGATACACTAAAGTCTTTTACCTTCATTAAATCAAATTCGTATCGTAAAAAAAATAATTATTAATATATATATCTTTAATGCGACACACTAAACTAAAGTAAAATAAATGAAATGGCAGCAAATAATAAATTCTTATCAAGTTTTTGTTTGTGTGAAATGGCACCAACTAACATTTATGTTTAATTCATCGCACGTTTTTGTTTTTGGCAAAGTTTGAGGAACATATTTTTGATGTGTTTCCGCATCGTGTTTTCATTTTATTAGATTTTAAGTTTTATGAGATGGTTTTCAAAGAATTTTAAAGATAGTGATAAAAAGTGTTATTAGAGTTAAATGAAAAATAAAAATAAATGAAAAATATAAAAATTAAAAAATTTTGCTGTTAAAAATAAAAAAATTTATTTTTTCAAAGAATTTTTTAAATATAATTTTAAATAAATTTTAATTTTTTTTAAAAATAATTTTTAGAATTTATAATTTTAATTTAAATAAATTATTTTTTTAAAATAAAAAATAAATATAAATAAATAATAATCTCAATAATATAAATAAATATTTTTTTAAATAAAAAAAATATTATTATATTTAATATTAATTTTAAATTTAATTAAATTATTCGAAAAAAATAATAAAATAAAATAATAAAAAATTTAATTATTTTTAAAGCATAATTTTTTATTATATTTTATTAAAAAATTAATTTTATTAATTTATAATTTTATAAAATTAAAATAATTTAATAATATTTTATTTATTTATTAATTTAATTTATTTTTTAATTTATTAATTAAAAAAAATTATTTATATGTTTTTTAAATTTTTAAAAGAAAGGCTATTTAAAAAAAGAATATTTTTTAAATTTAAAAAAAAACTTTGTTTAATCTATTAAAAAAAAACTTATAAAAAAAATAAAAATGTTATACTTACCAAATATAGAA
The DNA here is from genome assembly GCF_036172545.1 of Culicoides brevitarsis. Lineage (NCBI taxonomy): Eukaryota > Metazoa > Arthropoda > Insecta > Diptera > Ceratopogonidae > Culicoides > Culicoides brevitarsis. The sequence continues at coordinate 37,772,066 of NC_087085.1, read as the reverse complement.
AAATATCTTTAATTAAATAAAATTCATTTTTTTTTTCAAATTTCTTATGAACCATGTTATAATGAGCACTACTTGATCATGGGGCTCTCATAAAAAAGCAGTGCTCCAATATAATTCTTCATTTTTATTATTATTTTTATACATTATGTACTTTTTTTTAACAATACAAATATTCATCTCTTTCATAAACTTTATTTTTTTATGATGTTGTTTTTGTTATTTTTTAATGAACATTTAGTTATATTCTATTTTTCATGTTTTTAAGTATATATATTTTATAAATATATTCAACAAAAGATTTTTTTATCTCAATGTTAATATGTAATAAATAAAATCTTACCTAACTATTATATAACTATTTTTAGTAAATTCTTGTTATAATAACTATTACTATTACGATTATTTTCCTTTTAAAATCTTTTTTATTAGAAGTCAGTATTTGTATTTTAAAAACAATTCACGTATTTATTTTTTTCATTATTTTTTTTATTTTTGTGAGAAAAAACATTTTTTAAAGATTTTTTTTTTTACATAAAATATTAGTTTTTGTATAACATAGTAGTGACCTTAATTTTTGTTTGTTGCTGATGTTTTTGCTGGTTTTCCTAATGTTATTTGTTGATATTGTTATATATATAAAATTTAATACAAGTTGAATATAATACAATTATTTGTCATCGTATCAAATTGATTTTCTTTGCACACATGTCTGAAAGCTTTCTGGAAAAATTGGATGTAGAATGTCAATTGTACTTGACACTTGATTAGAAATTTATTTTTTTTTATAAAAGAAAACCAATTTTTATTTAAGTTTTGTGTGAATGTTGCAATCTACTATAAAAAAATATATATAAAATTAGATTTGTTAAAGAAATATTTTTTAAGCTATTTTTTTTTGTTAAAAAAATATTAAAGTGAAAAAATAAATATAAAAAAAAAAATTTATTTGTATTTCAATTTTTTTTTAAATTAAAAAAAAAATCTATATTATCTAAAAATTTTTTTATTTCTAAAAAAAATATAAATAATTTATTAAATTTATTTACATGTAATTGTAAGTTAATATTTGATTAATTATAATTTTTTATCAAATTTAATTAATTAATTAATTTTTAAAATTCTTGTTAATTAATTAAAAATTCGTTTTTAATTATTGTACACAAAAAAATTAGTTTTCAATTAATTTTGTGCGTTTTATTATTTAAAACTTTATTAATCAATTAACAAAATTATTAAATAAATAATTATTTTATAATTGTTAATACTGTTTTAATATAATATTTAACAATTTTTGTACAAAATTATTTTTTTTGTTATAAAAATATTTATTTAATAATTAATAAATTATTTTGTATACAAAAATTCATTATTATTTTTAATATTAAATATAAAAAACAAACAATAAAAAATACTAACATAAATCTATATATTTTGTACGATGACATTCATTCCAATCTCATTGCAAATTGCATTTATTCCTGTCCTTGATCCAAAGTTTTATACAAAAATACGGTCACAAATATATTCTTTTTATATTTATTTATAACATTGTTTTTTACCATGTAATAACGTTTGGTATACAAACAACAGAATTTCATGCAGACAACGTGTTTTCTAAAAAATATGCTTTGTTATCATATTTGACTCCATATAAATACTGTATGTACAAAAAGGAAGAGGGAAGCTCGGGTGATGGCAACTTCTACGAACGAACGAACGATTTTGTGCTGTTTGATTTGGACCCAAAACATTTATTCTACTACTATCTATAAAAATAATGATAATACTTATTAAAAGGTTCTACAAAAAAAATTAAATAAATTAATTAAAAAAAAAATTGTGGAAATTTTTTGGGGCACTTTATACACAAGCCTTTACTTTTTTTTTGAAATTGGTGAAAAAGCGTGTAAGAATTTTTTTTTCGTGAGGATAAAAATACAAAAAAGTGCACAACAATACAAAAAATTATTATTTTATAAGTCAATGAATGCATTTGTTGTGATTGCCGTTGTTGTGGCAGTCGGTCTTCTGGTATCTTTATTGTAGTAGTGAACGGGCGAGCTGCAACCGCACTTCTAAATTCGTCAGAGAAAAAAATGAGATGGTACAGAATTTTTTTTGTTAATACTTGGGATGAAGAAAATTCGAGGGGAAAGAAGACAAGTTGCATACAAAACAAAATATGACCTCTTTTAATAATAATAATAATGATGATAATTATTTTAAAATTAATTGTTATTTGTTTTACGAAAAAAAAGGATAAAAATAAAAAAAGGAGGAAAATTAAAAAAAAAATATTAGGAGAGAGGAAAAAGGTTAAAAATTTCCACTTGAAAAGGAAAATCGATGTTAATAGGTCCATTTTTTTTTTGAATAACCAATTATTATCGTTTACCTCTTTTTTTCGTTACCTACAAATTTAGTAGTTCACCAATTTAATTAAGTTCCCTCTTCACTTTTTAACATTTTTTTTTCTAATTATTAATTATTATCACTTATTTTTTTCATATTTTTTTACCTTCCAAAATTTCATAAGGTAAAAAAATTATTCATTAAATTGAATATTTTTTTTAATTCACAAAAAGCACTCCTCGCACATTAATTTTTTTTTTCGATGTATTTAAATAGTAGCCTCTATTTTTTTTTTGGCGCATACAAAAAATATGAATATAAAAATTTTTTTAATACTATTTTTGCGCCATTTTAACACAAAGAGAATTATAGTAGTTGAAGATATATTTATTTTTTTTTTATTTTTACACAACATTCCATTTTAATTAAATTTTTTTCTCCCTAATTGAGCGTTTTTTTGTACAAAAATATTTTTTGCCCGCTTGTGACTTGTGACTCGAGAAAGAGAAAAAACAATGAGTACGTTTGTTTTTCTTTTGAACGAGATATGATTTTTTTATTTATTTATTTAATATTATTTTTTTTTTAATTTTAATTTTTTTTAATAATTATTTTTTACATTTTTTTTTTTTGAATTTAAAAAAAATAATTAATTTAAATTTAAAAAATTTTTTTTTTTTAATTTTTAAGTATTAGGCGTCTCCATTTTTTTTCGATGAGTCCTCAGATATTTTTTTAAATGATAAAAAAACGGTAAATTTTTTTATAGAATATCGACGTGTGACGTCCCGTTGCCAGCGCGCGTACTTTTCGTAATATTTGTCGTTGCTGGTCCATATCCGTGGTGCATTGAGGGCGGTCCAAGACACCAAACAACCTGAAATGTCAATGTTATCCCAATATTGTTTAAAACGAGACCATTTCAAATGTAGCATTTTTAGTAGTTTCAGTATTTTTTGGCATATTAGTGGTGGTAGTTTGGCGCGAATAAGTTTTATTCAGACTTTCGATAATAATTTTCTTAATGGTAATGGAGGAAGTCGAAGAAGAATTAGAAGGAGAAGAATGGCAAGAAGGAATATTATTTTGAGTGACATGTTTCTGAGGAGAATTATTCACGCAAGAAGAAGAATTTATTATAAAAGAGGAATTTTGTGTGCAACTTGCTGATTGTGGATTATTTACCTTTCGAAATGCTTTCCTAAAATTATCCGATAAAAAGGCATATAAAAATGGATTTACACATGAATTCATGTAGGCCAGTACATGTGCCGCTACCTGCATGATAACTTTTATTGTTGTCGTTTCATACAGTTTCAGGGATTTTAGCACGAGAATTAGCTGCAATGACAAGAAAAAAAAGAATGTTTCTTCAATGTTGTGCGAAAGATATTTGCCGCAGTCGCTTTAATTTTATTTTTATTATTATCGTCGTCGTCATCATGATCGTTCTTGAAAAAAAAACTTGCACACAAACACTGTCCTGTCATAAACGTTCAATGTTGTTGTCATTATTATTATTTTCTTGTTGTTTTTGTTGCAGTATCATAACATTTTAAGTATTGCAAGAAAAAAAAACAAGTTTGATGTAATAATAAATATAAACACATTGTGGGCGTTAGATTATTACTTTGATGATTTTTCCTGAAGAAATTTTGATTGGAAATTCTTTGAGCGCATTTTTTTATTACAAATAATTTTTATTATGGATTTAATTAATAAAATAATTTATTTAAAATTAAAACACATTTATTAAGTATATAAAATTTTTTATGAAAAAATTTTAATCAAAATAATAATTTTAAATATTTTTTTTTATTAAAAATATTTAAAAAATATTTTTTAATGTAATATAATTTAATAAAATAATAAAACTTAAAAATTAATATTTTATAATTAGTTTTTAAGTTTTATTATTTTATTAAATTTTTTAAATTTTAAAATTAAATTTAATATTTATTATATTAATTTTTAATTTATTTAATTAATATTTTTTAATTTTAATTTATTAATATTAATTATATTTAATTTATTTAATAAATATTAATAATTAAATTAATTATTTTATTAAATTTGTTTTATTTATTTTAATTTAATTTTATTTATTTTTTTTAAATTTTATTTATTCCTTGTGAAATTTATAATTAAAAAAATGATTATTTTTTATATTAAAAATTAATTTAAAAAATATTCTTATAATATTGTTTTAATTTTTTTTTTAATTTTTCAATTATTTTTTTGACTAATTTTAACTAATTTTCAAATATTAAATGATACAAAAAAAAAAATAAATTAATTAAAACAAAATTTAATTAAATATATTTTTCAATCTAATATTTTTAAATTTAGTAAAATTATTATTTTTAACAAATAAATTTATTATTTTCAAATAATTAAATAACTTTTCGTAAATAATTTTTTTTAATAGTTCAACTACATATAAAAGATAATTAATTTTTTTAACTATAAAATTTCACAAAAAATTGTATTTATAAAATAAAATCGTTGAATATTAGTTTGCTGATAATAATTAAAATTAAAAAAGAAATAATAAATATTTTTATTAAAACATAATTTAATAAAAAAATATTTTTATTTATTAATTATTATTTTTAATAAATAAATTATTTTTTTTTAATTTTATTTAAATATTTTAACTATAAAAGATAGTTAAAAATATTTTTTTAATAATAAAATTTCACAAGAAATTATTTATTAATAAAATAAAATTAGCTAAAAACTAATATTAATTTAAATTTTAAAAAATTAATTTATTTATTTTTAAAATAATAATTAATTTTATTTAAAAAATATTAAAATTAAAAAGTTACTATTTTATTTAATATTTTTTTCTAAAAATATTTTATTAAATAAGCATATTAAATTTTTATTTTAATGAATATTTTTATTTTTTCAAACTTCACGAAAAATTCAAGGAAAAAATGTAAACATCTTCAACCAATTACAAAAAACAAAAATTCAACAGACCGACAAGATCAAATTCCCTCCAGTCTCCTAATGCAGAAACACAAAAACCATTAAAACTTTAAAAACAGCTCGCAGCAACATAAAAAGCGATACAATGTTTATCTCTTCGGACATGTTTCATAAACAGACAACTATAACCATTACCCCTAAAATAAACCATAAAGCCGACGAAACACGTAACTAATACGTAATTTTTTTCCCTTCAACCATTTATGTTCTTGTCTTTCCCGAAAGTTGATCCGTTATCGGTCCCCGTGGCATCGTGTCAAAATTTGACCTATTTATTTCAATCAATTTAGGGATATCCCGGAAAATTGTCGCAACGAAAAAAAAATATCGCTTAGAAGATACTTTTTTTCGTAACATGCGAAAAAGTATCAGCACGACAACAAACTCATAAAAAAAGGAGAACGGGACATGACGAGACACTTGTAAGTTGAAAATAATGTAATAATGTTGCCGTTGGAGCAAAAATTAATTCTCATTTTTATTGGCGGCGAAATGTGCGGAAAGTTTCGTGTTGATTAAATGTTTCAATGACCCAGAATTCGTTATTGCCCATCAAATTTTTCGCATTAAAGGCAAAAAGAGAAAATCTGTTCAGTACTATTAAAAGTTGTCTAATCTCTTGGCTGAACTTTGTTTTTCACGAAAAAAGTTTGTTTTTTCCCATTCTTCAATTTTTTGTTTTTTTTTTTTTGCGGAATTGATTGATTATTTTTGTGAGAAGGGAAATTCGATCATATTGTGTCTGTCGAGAAAAATAGTTGAGAAAAGTAAACATTTTCCGACAGACCACAGACTCGACTGATAGATGAAGTTCGATAAACTACTTTTCTGCTGTAGTCGATAATCCGCTCGAGCAGACAAAGTTCTTCGGTTCGAAATTTAAGCCAATGGAATATTTCTATGGAAAAAACGTCGAGAAAATAGGAGGAAATTTGCTTATCTTTGTAAATATATATCTTTATTTTCATTTTCACGTTTTCTGCAATTATGAGAAGTTTCTATGGTGATGCGAATAACAATGATGTTGATTGTTGATACTTTTGAAGTAAACAATGCGCTTTGAGATTCAAAGATGTAAATAACGATAGAAATTGTTATGATTGAATTTTAAGAGAAGGGGTGTGACTTTTTCGAAGAAAAAAAATTTTTTTTTGTAAAAAAATAGAAAAAAATAAAAAAATAAGCTACATGATTAAAAACTATTATTAATAATTTTTTAAAAATTTAAATCTGATTTAAATATTTTTTTTAATTTTTTTTTAATTTTTTTTAAATTTTATTAATTTTTATAATTTTAAATTATTTTTTCATTCAATAATTTATTTAATTTATTTTTATAATTTTAAATTCATAAATATTTTAATTTAATTAATTTTAAAAAAAATAATTTATTTTAAAAAATGTTTGTTAATTTTTTTTAAATTCATAAAATTTATAAAAAAAATTAAGAAGATTCTAAATAAAATTGATCTAAAAAAAATAAACAAAAAATAAAAAATTGAGTTTAAAAAATTTATAAAAAAAAATTAATTAAAATTTTTAATATAAGAGAATTACCTATTAAATAAATTTAAAAATTCAATAAAATAAAAAAATCATGGGATTAAAATTTTTGGAGAATTTTGAGTTTTTAAGATAATATCTTGTCTTTGAAAATCAAAAAATAGTTAAAAATAGCAAAATATTTTTTGTAAAATATTTCAAAAACAAAAAAAAAAAACATACCTATTCAGGAAAATTTATAAAAATTTATTATGAAATTAAAAAAATAATTGAAAAAATTAAAAAAAAAATTAATTAAAATAAAATTTATTAACATATTTAATTAATAACGATTTAATTTTTTTTATAATAATTTTTTTTAAAATTAAATTGTATGAAAAATATAAAACTCAAAAAAGTTGAAAAATTTTGTAAAATATGAAAAGAAAAAAAAATGGAAATTTTTAGAGATTTATGAAATTTGAGATCATTAAGCTATATAAAAAATTTTAAAAATTAAATTTTTTTCTTCTGATCGATTTTTTCTTCCATTTCCTCGAAAACTTCCCCTTTTTTGTTCAATTCCTTACAAAAAGGAAGAAGTAAAAAATTTTATTATGTTTATTAAAATTTTCTTCGGAAATTTGTTATTCCTCTGTTTGTGTCAATATTTTCACGATTGAGATGCGCGTGGGTTGATTCTTTTGTGTGTAAGAATCGTGAGAGGTGAAGCATATAATTGCATGTTGACAAGTTCCCTAACGCCAAGCGAAGTGCTTGAGCTTTTCTCGTGGGATGCCTTTAAATATTCATTACAAATTAATTTCTTCCTAAGGACTTTCACACGACAAACACATGCTTGAGCGACCTCCAACCCCGCATTTTTCACGAAAAATAAATAAATTAAATTAAATTACTCAATTTTATGGAAAATGATCAAAATTGAATTTGACGTAGTGTCGCAGCGCGTGAACGAAAAAAAATTTAAAAACCTTCGATGAAAAAAAAATTTTTTTTTAGAACAAAAAAAAAAGGAAAAATCATAATTTCCATGTAAAATTGGTTGCCAATCAAATCGCGCCACAGGAGAAATCGTTAACATTCCTTTTCTTTTGTCATCATTATTCATTTACTATTGAATTGATGGGAAAATGTCGCGTCGCATCGCTTTAAAACTCACATCACGTTTTTTTTTTAAAGAAAGAAAAAATAACAAATTCTTGTTATTCTGCATCGAAAGTACATGTCAAATTATGTTTGTTTTCTTTTTGTGGCGTCTACCTTCGAGGCACCCGCGGGCTGCGTGCAAACATTGCGGCTTGTAGTCATTAGAAGTGAACGCGATAACGAGAAACGACGTGAATTGTTTTAAAATAAAAAAAAAACAAAAAAATTAAGAGGAAATTTCCACAAAATTTATTTGTCTGGAGGTCGATGGAATTTTTAACTGTCATGTCAATTGTCGAAATGTGAGGTAAGTTGACGTGAAAATTGCCAGATGAGTTTCTGTCGAACGATTGACAGGCTTAAAGTGGTTTTTATTGATTTTTTTGTAGAATATTTTTTTTAGTAGAATAAATAAATCAATTCATCCGTAAAATTGAGAAAAAAAAGTTGACAGTTTAAAATTCGTCATAAAAATTGCTTTTCGAAAAAAAAAATAATCAAAAATTCAAAATAAATTTTATTTAAACTAATAAATTAATTTAATTAATTTTTATTATTTTTTAATTAAATTTTAATTTTATAATTAATACTCATTTAATTAAATTAATTAGGGAAATTAAAATTAAAAAAAAAAATATAATTTAAAAAAAAATAAAAAATTAAAAAAAAAATAAAAAAAAAATAAAAAAAAATAAAAAAATAAAAAATTAAATAAAAAAAAAAAAAAATTAATTAAAATAAAATTAAATTAAATTAAATTAAAAAATTAAATAAAAAAAATAATTAATAAAAAATAAAATTAAATTAAATTAAATTAAAAAAATAAAAAAAAATATCCACAAAATTAATTCTTTCGTCAAAAAAAAAATAAAATAAAATAAATTAAAATTTAAAATTAAATTAAATTTAAAAAAAAATAAATTTAAGAAATAATTTTAAAAGAATTTTTCTTTTAAATATTTTTAATTTTTTAAAACTTTAATTTTTTAAACTTTAATTCAATTATCAACTAATAAATAAATAATCAATTTAATTTAAATAATTTTTTTAAATATAATTAAATTTCTCTTCAAAAAAATATATTTCAAAACTAATAATTATTTATTTAAATTTAATTTATTTAAATATTTATTTTATAAATTTTTGTTTGTAAAAAATAAATATTCAACAAAAATACGCTCCATACATCATTCAAAAAATTCCCAATAAAAATTTAAAAATAATTTTCCCTCTAAATTGATTGATTTTCTGGAATTGTTTTTGACAGTCAAACATTCAATTTTTTTTTACTCACAACTTCCCAATTTCTCTGTTAACATATCTGACATCGAACCAATTACCGTGAAATATATTTTTAAATTTTCTTGTAAACAAAGATCATTATTTTCGTGTATTTACCTGTATTGGTAGCCAACAAATAGCGAATGCCAGAACAACTACCACCACCATTCGGGTGACACGTTTCTTGCCTCGCCTTAAGAAAAAAACAAGAGAAAAAAAAAACGGGAAAAAATCATAAACAACGCCTGACGCCGGAAAAAGTAGGTAAGAACTTACCTTGACTCAGCAGATACTCGTCCTCCTGGCGCTCCTTTCCACAATCTCGCAAGCATCGCGACGTACAGCATCGATATTAAAGCTAAAGGTATTACGTAGGATGACAGGAAAAATGATACCTGTGAAGAAAAAGAACGGAAACGAGGAAGATGGATGAAAATTGATTTTCGGAAGTTTTTTTTTTTGTGAAATATTTTGACAGGCAGACAGGAGGGAGGGGAAGGAAAAAGGTTTGACAACTTGCTTGATGGTTTTCTCCGAAAATTTCCGTAATTGAACAACTTCTCCGATGATGAAGTCTTAAAGTTTTATCCACACACCCGAGAATATTTGCATAAAATCCTCAAAGGATTTCCATTCCTTTCGTTTTAGGACGAGATAGAAAGACGACGTCCATTTATTACGGAGAAAACTATTTAGTTACAGAACATTTGTTGGCCTTTTCTCGTGTATTTATCTTGAGAATTGTAATTAAAATGTCTCTTTCTGAACGTTTTGTGCGCATTTATTTATTTATGCTGAGCCCAGAGAACGCAAAAAAGGGAATAAATTAAAACTTTTTCACAACACAAATAAATGTTTCCTCCGATCCACATCTTTGGGTTCACGTCAAAGGAATAGAAAATGCAAATTTTGCATTAGAATTTAAAAAAAAAATGTTTGACGTTGTTGTTTTTTTTTCGAAAGAACGACAAAAACCTTTTAAAATGTAAAAGTATTTCCGGTACAACAGGACATCCCGCTCATGAACTTGCTTGTTTCGTTGAATGAGTTTTTTTTTGCTGTTTTTGTTGTAGAAACATGAGAAAATGAGGGAAAAAATCGTAAAAAAATGTTGGTTTATGTATTTTTGCTATTCATACGAATTAGAGCTAATATAGCATATCTCATGTATTGTTAAATTTTTAAAAGCATTTTTGGCGGGAATTTTGAAAAATGCGGTTTAAGACGTTTTTGTGACTTTTTGAGGAGTATAAAATTGCAAAATAATAATTTTTAATTTTAATTAATTAATTTTAAATTTAATTTTTTAATTAGATTTTTTCTGAATTTTTTTTTTTTTTTTGAAAAAAAGAAATTTTTTTTATTTAATAGTTAATAATTAATATAATTAATTTTATAAAAAATAAAATAATACTAAGTTAACTACAATTTAAAAAAAAATAAAATTTCAGTAATTACTTTTAATTAAAAATTATTTAATTAATTAATTATTATTTAATTAATATTAATTTAATTAATTTTATAATTATTTAATTTATTAATTTTAAATTAAATTAAAAATTTATTTATTAATTTAAAAAATTAATTTATTCAAAAAATTTCAAAATTAAACTTAAAATTTCATATAAAAAATTTTTATAATTTTATAAAAATAATTTTATTAAATTTTAATATTTTTAAAAACAAATTTTCTACTTTTTTTTAAATATTGGAAAAATAAATATATTTTTTTATAATTTTATTTTAATTAAATTAAATTAAATTTTTTATATTAAATTTTTAAATAAAACAATTTTTTTAAAATAAAATTTTTAGTTAAACGTTCGTTTTAAAAAATATTTTTAAATTTTCTTTGATAGAAATTATAAAATTTTACAATAAAACATCTGAAACCACGTGCAAAAGATCTTAGAGATGTCAAAAACGAATATTTCACATTTTCATACTCCTCAATATCAGAAAAAAATAATAAATACACTTTTGTTCTCCATAAATTTAAACCTCAAGTAACCCAGTAAAGCTCATGTACTTTAAATAGAGTGAAAAAATAGAGGAAAAAAATATACACAACTCACTCCTGTCTGGTCTAATTTTCTGCACAATTTTATCCAGAATTTTACCGACAAATTTTATGTGCATTTTCGCATCGCTGGCTCTATTTTAACGTCAAAAATAATAATAATAAAGAATTTTTCTCTCTTCTCTATTACAGACACACGTGCGGTGTACTTGTATGAATTTTTTAAGAGAAATTGAATTTTTCATTTTTTTCCCTCTCAAAAGTCGAGAGCTTTAGGTAAGTCCATTATAAAATGTGGTTAACCAATTTGTTTGCTCTTTCATGCGAACTTTAATTATTTTTTTCCTTCGTTTCAGGCAAATTCTTGTGAGATAATTAGAAAAATGTAAATATCTGCAGTGAAAAGCCAATTAGTTCAGACGATCAGTTCAAAAAGTGACTTTTTACGTTGACTTATTGCCTTGTTTAAGGAAAAAGAGACGACATCGCATGTGGGTGAAATATGCATATCATTCATCAATTTAATACAGACAAGCTCATCAATTTGTTTCCGTCAGAGACTTTCGTGTTATTTTCCGCATTCAATCACTTTTTTCCTCTCTGTCTCTCACACTCAACCAAGATCCCGATGACGACGCGTCGGCGGTTTTTCCATCCTTGGCATGTATTTGATTGTTCTGCAATCAATGAGTGTCTTTACATGAGAAAAACGGAGAACGAAGGAAGCGTAAATAATGATGATTGAAGCAACATTCGAACGGATCAAGTATGTAACCTTGAACGGGAAACGCCGTAAGTTAACTCCAGAGCGACGCGTATGTGCGTGAGATGTCAAAAGGATTGACGGAAATTAATGCCATTAAACAACGAAAAGCTTATCTCGTCATAGCTTTGCTTTCGCTTCGTTTCCTTTAAAAGAACATGAGATACGAGAAAAAAAAACGAGCAAACAAGAAAAACGACACTTCCATTAATCTCGTAGAATGCTCTCGAAACGACTGTCAATTGTCTGGATTTTATTGCGACGAAAGCATTTTGATTGACTTGCATCATTAATGATCTCAAACATAAACATCCGAGTAATTTCGAGACCGATGAACAATGCATTTATTGATTCAAGGAACAATGGCGGCAATTTTGAATTCTGAGATCTCGTTAACTACCGTTTTTCATCGAAAACAACTCCGATTCCCGATCTTGTTTTATTTTCGATGGAAAACGGTAGATTTTAATGAGCTGGAAGACATTTTAATTTTGTTGCACGTGTTTTGTTTTTTTTTTGTTTTTCATAAAAATGGAAATGAAAGAGCCTCGGGTTTCTTCAAACAAAATTCAGATGAAAGTCGTGCTTTATAAATAGAATTAAAAAGGAGATTTTTTTTCATAAAAAGTCAACAAAAGAAAAACAAGACAATACAAAAACCAGAAGTAAACCAACAAAATGGCCGGAATCAGCATTCTACAATTGACTGCTTAGAGCGTAAAAAGAACAAATTGTACATTTTTTAATTTTAAAATGTGAAAAGATGTCGGATGTCTGTCTGTGATTTGAAATTTCATTTATTTTTATTTTAATTAATTTTATTTAAAAAATTTTTTTTTCTAAAATATTAACCTAAAAAATGAGATTTTTATAATTTTTTACTCCTAACCTTTAATTTATTTTAAGTACAAAAATTTTAATCAATTCAAAGTAATTGATCTCGTAATAGCAAAATACAAATTTCGCACATTTTTGTACTCCTCAAAAAAAATTTTTTTAAATGAAAGTAATTTTTTTTTTATAAAAATTTAATTAAAAAAAGATATTTATTTTATTTTATTTAAAATAAATTAAAATTTAAAGCTTTTGATAAATAAGAAAAAAAAAGTAAAAATTTTACACAATTTAATACTCCTCAAATTTTTAAAAAATTAAAGTAGATTTTTTCTTTCATGAAAATAAAATTATGAAAAATAATATTTTAATTTGAACCCTTTGAAAAATTTAAATTAATTTTTTTAATTTTTTTTTAAACTTTTATTTAATATAAATCAAAAAATACAAATTTTGTAGTACTCCTCAAATATATTTTTTGAATAAAAGTATATTTTCCTTTCATAAAAATTAAATTGTGAAAAATAATAATAATTTAAATTATTTTTTTTATTTTAAAAAGGATAGGAGTATTCAAATGTGCAAAATTCGTATTTTTAATTTTAAATCAATAAATAAAAAAATACGAATTTTGCACATTTTAATACTCCTCATAATAAAATATAAAATATTTTTTCCATGAATTCAAAATTTGCTCCATTTAAATTTTCACGTTAAAAGTGCTTTCACCTCTTGAAAAATCCTTCAACAAAACTTGTACATTTTTTCGTTTTATCATCATTTTTGCAGTCGAAAGTTATTCAACAAAAAAACAGCATAAAAAATATTTTTTCATGTGATGTGACATGGAACGAGACAAAAGCAACGGCATTTTCATAACGAATGGATAAATAGATGATTGTCGGAAATAAAAGGTAATTTTCAGTAGTGCTCTAGCTTTTCTATATCTCCTTGAAGTGAATCAAAACCGACAGATCTGTTCATGTTAAAACCAATAACAAGTGCGGGAAAAATTGCAAAATACTCGAGAATCTGTTCGAAAAATAAATTTTCCGTGCGTTCCTCTTTATGCAAATTCAATTCGACTCAATTTGATGAGATTTATTCTGTTTTCTGGGAGCAATTTGTTTATATTTTACAAATTTTCCGTAATGCGGTTACTTTGTAACGTAAGCTTGATGATTTTTTTTAGGTTAGAATTAAATTGAAACATTTTGAGGTTATGTTTCTCTGAGTGTTTTTATTTTTTGGAGCGTCACGTCCTTCACAATGATAAAAAAACATGAAAATTATTATTATTTATGAGGGGCAAATTACATTTAACCGCTGTCTTGAAAAAATATGCAAATCACTGAGCCGCACATTAGACCCTTTTTATTCGCTAATTTTGTACATATTTAATCGGAAAATTTGTTTTTCTAATGAGCGTATTTTATTCCGTTTGCCATTTGCTCGTCTCCGAACTTTGTACATGCTTTGAACACTTCAAGTGAAAAGTAATCTCCAACAGCTGTTCAGTCCGAACAAATATTTGCTTTAGACTGCTCATAATTTACAAGTGGATTAACCGTGTTCATCTTCTTTTTTTGTCGTTATTTAGATAATTTTTTTAAAACATCAAATGCAGACGGATGAAAAAAGGAATTCAAATATTTATCAACTAAAAGGTTTATGTCGCGTTCAGTGAGTGAATCAATCAACAGCTTTTCAAAAAGATGAAAAAAATAGCAAGAAAAATGTCACATGATGATTTTATTTGTAAAATATTTGTTTGAAGAATGTTTCTATCTAACAGCTGTGACATGGGAAGAAATGTCGAAAGAGAAGCTAACAAGACGTCTAGCTGTGCAACGTTTAGATACAAATGTCATTTGCAGATATTTACGTGAAATTATGGTAAGAATTAAAGCTAAAAAAATTTTTTTAAAAAATTTGCCCCAATGCACATTCTGAAAATTTATCCCAATGAACATTTTAAAAATTTGTCCCAATGAACAATTTGAAACTTTGCCCTAATGTACATTCTGATTTTTTTCCCCAACTAATAATTTGAAATTTTGTCCCTATGAACATTTTAAAATTTTGCCCAATGCAAATTCTGGATTTTTTACAATTTATATTTGGCCCCAATGCACATTCTGAAAATTTATCCCAATGAACATTTTGAAATTTTGCAAATTTTGGATTTTTTTCAATTTATATTTTGCCCTAATGCACATTCTGAAAATTTATCCCAATGAACATTTTGAAATTTTGCAAATTTTGAATTTTTTTCAATTTAATATTTTGCCCCAATGCACATTTTGAAAATTTATCCCAATGAACATTTTGAAATTTTGCCCAATGCAAATTCTGGATTTTTTTCAATTTATATTTTGCCCCAATGCACATTTTAAAAATTTATCCTAATGAACATTTTAAAATTTTGTCATAAATAATGAAAAAAATCAACTTTTATAAAAAGCAATGTATGAACTTTAAAACCAACCATTACGAAAAATGTCTTGATTCTGAAACTTCCTTCATAAAATCCTCTTTTTGTCAGCTTTAAAAGGACTACAAAATCGTTTTTCATCGTTACATTCCAAAAAACAAAAAAAAAACTTCCTGCATGATGAAGAATAACTGCTTTTACCCCAAAACATTTCGCAGACAAACTTGGCATTGACGTCCATACATTTATAGCAAGATACGATGACAAATCCAGGCATTTTGAAATAAACAGCCAACGAAGAGGAGTGACAAAGTGTTTGTTGTATACTTTATTTATTACGACAAAATAAACAACAAGAGTCATCAGTACCAGTGAGACGAGAGCGGAAAATTTTTCTTAAAAAAAACACGAAAACAAGGTTAATAGTTTAAAAAGTTTTTCTCATCATGCGACACGCTGCTGATGATTAACAATAATTAAAAATGTAGACGGTGTTATTTTTCTGTTTGAAATTCATTTAGAAAACTCTCAGGAATTTAATTATTTTATGAGACACGATGCAGGATAAGAAACGAAGACAAATCAACAAGTTCAAGGTCGTCACGTTTCAAGGATTAAATTTCATTCACATTTCCAGAAGGAGCTAGCTAGAAAAGGAAACAACGGTTTTCACTTATTATCAAGAGATTTTCTTCGTTTTTTCGACTGTCAACCCAAATAATTGTAATTTTTTTTCCATTTCAGGATTTCAAGGACGAAAAACCTTGACACAGAATCCTGTCAACTGAATAATTTAAAGCGATTATCCACTGCGTGTCGCATCTCCAGCGGCAACATTTCACACATGAAGAGATTCACCTCCCTAACTCAAATGATGGCAATGCAACGACTGAAATCTAATGCTTCATGCTGTGCGAGAAAACTGGATCAAATTGTGTTTTATCTCGCATTCGACATTTCTTGCCAATTCACAACTTTTTTTCCTCTTTGTAGAAGGAAGTGAGAGAAACTCGTATACAATTTAAACGATTGAACGGTCAAAGCATATGTGTGACTTGATGCCTTTTTCTGTAGTAGCGCACTCGAAAAAAGCAATATTGAAGGGAAGCCGTTTTCTTCACATTTATGAACAGCATGTGTTATTTGCATACTACTTTGTGGAAAATCATTTCCTTTGATATTGAAAGCAAAAAGTTTGCAAGAGCAATAAATTTCGTGATCTACCTTGAAATGGAGAAAAAGTGTGTCGATTTTAAGTGGATAATGTTAAAATGGAAAATAGGAGTTAATGGAAGGATTTTTGGTCTGTCTCAAAATTTTTTATCAGGTAAGATTTAAAAAAAAAATTTTTTTAGACTTTATTTTTTATCATTAGGCTTTTTTTAGAACTCATAGGAAAGTAAAATGTTTAAAAATATTTAAAAAAAATAACATTAAGAGGAAATTTTAGCAGCACGGAAATTTCTTAAGAAATGACAAATTTCCTATTTGTACTGAACAATTTCAATATTGTCCCTGAATGGAAAAGAAGATATTAGACGAATATAGAAAATACAAAATAGAGCATTAAGAATCTTGACGCACGGAAATATAGAAAGCAGTGTTTGTCAAATGTTACAGGAAACTAATTTGTTAAGTGTTTATCAACGTATATCGTTTAATGTTTTAATACTAATCTATAAGGCAACAAAGAATCATCTTCCAAATTACCTGGCTGTGAATATTGAAAAATTGGGCGATATACAGCCATATAATTTAAGAAATAACGCGCATTTGAGACTAAGACAAGTAATTTCGTTCAACGAACAACATTCAGTGTGGTACAACGGTGTCAGACTCTTTAATGAAATGTCAAAGCAATATGAAACAGACTGTGATAATATTCATAAATTTAAAAGAATCGCTTTGAATTTCGTGAAAAGTGCAATAAATGTGAACGTTTGAAAGTATACCTGCCCAAATCATCGCAAGATGGACCTTACATCAACAACAACAACAACACGAGCTTTAAAGACATCTTCGCTTAAAAATCTTGACAATTGATACCAAGTTTGCTATCTACAAGACACTCATAAAGCCAAAAGTATTATAAGGGTTTGAAACCTGATCAACAACCAAGAACGATGAACACTTGCTACTTTTCTTTGAACGTAAGATTCTCAGAACAATACTATCAACTAAGCGGAAAGCGGGAGGGTTCAAGTCAATGCAAGATGAAAAAAGTTTCAAAGGAAAACGAAGTCTCAGTATAACGTTTTTTTAACGAATACTAAACAGATGAAAGCTCTTTTTAAGGCTCTTAAATTCCTTTCTAACATTTCGGTTTGAATTTCTTGAATGTTACAAAGGAATTTAAAAGCCTTAAAAAGCGCTTTCATCTAATGCCTCTCATTAACCGGTAAAAAAACGTTCTACTGACGCCCCTCGTTTTCCTTTTTAACTTTATCGTCTGCTAAAGTTTTTCCTGTGTGTGTGTTTGCCTCTTGCCTCAAAAATTTGATATGTTATCACACCATGCAAGAAAGAACAAGGCATCCGTATATTTGTGTGTTTTTTTTTGTGGGAAGGTACGAGGCGTGTCAAATAATGTATCGCTGATGATGTTGTCATGAGAAAATTGTTGGTTCTGAACATAATGATGATATAATCGTGTTTGTTGTAATGCTACACACAAATTTACATAAAAAATAGACAGGGATTTAAATAGTCTCGTTTATCTTTGTGAAACGCTTGATATGTTTCGGCTGGATTTTGTTGGATTACATTCCACGCTTCTCGCACAATTCGTACAAATTGAGGTTTTGTGAACGAGCGAGATATTAAAGTTAAAGACGCGGCGGTGTTCGTAACGATGATGTGAGGGATCGGCGAACGGTTGGAATAAAGTTATTATTGCTGATGGGGAGAAAGTCTCTCAAGAGAAAGATATTGATTAAAATGATGCGAGAGAAAAGGGGAAGGAAAGTAGGTTAAATGAGTTTCGGGTCGATGAAACGTGCAAGAAAAAAAAGTGACATGTCAAAGGAAATTACTCACCTGAAAGCCTACTAAATTATAATCTTGGTAAAGGAATATACAAGCGGAGTTGCTTTCGCCTTGCCACACTTGCATAACTTCGCCGTGTGTGACAGCGACGGGAATCGCTGTTGTCGTGATGATGATCCAAAGGAAAATTATTGCACTAAAAAATTTTTTTATAAATTTTAATTTCCTTTAAGAGAAAAGGAAAATGTTCAATACTCACAAAAGCGCATTCCTCTCGGTCCTTATCGACATGGAAGCAATTGGATGCACAACAGCCAGAAATCTGTCGAGTGACATAAGTACAAGGGTATAAATACTGGCGTGTGCTGTCACAACTATCATATACTGAACCTGTTTGAAAAAAAAAATTAGCTAAAGAAACATTTTTCGAAAAAAAATAACTCACAAATTTACACCACAAATCGCCAAATGGCCATGATGGCAGTACGTAATCTGTCGCCGTAAAAGGTACACAAAATATCACAAAAAGCAGATCGGCTACTGCCAAATTAATTATAAGCAAATTTGTTGTTGATCTCATCTGTGGATTAGCAGCGACAACTGTAAATGAATATATCGAATTAATGAATAGTCGGAATTAAGTTATATCTCATGGGAGAACGAGGATCGGCGTGTGTAGAAATAAATTAGAAAAAAATTGTATGGCATGTGCATAGAAATTAATTGGCGTGAGGAGATGAAATAAAAAAGAGAAATTATATTCCAAATACAAAAAAAAGCTTGTTAATGTGCTAATCTCTTGTGATAATGGTGCTTTGCTTTGATGGTGCGACTAATGAAGACATGCCATGGCTAAATTTGAGGATTAACGGCCCTTTTCAGTTAATTTATAAATGTTTTTTTTTGCGTTTGAGGACAAATCGGACTGAATATTGCGAATGACGTCAATAGAAAGTGTATTAAGAGCTTAGAGATTGACGCGATATCGAGAGGTCGATGACTTTTTTTCGTTTTATTTGACAATTTTTTTTTTATTTTGAAAAAATAAACCTTTAAGTTTTTTTTTCAATTTTTTAAAATATTAATTTATTTTTGAAAAATTTAATTAATTAATTGAATTTAAGGTTTAATTTTTTTATTTTTATTTCGATTTTTATTAATTTAATTATATTTTTTTTAAATTAATATTTTTAAAAGCTTTTATTTCAAAATTTTATTAAATATTTTTTTTTTGTAAAATAAATAAATATATTACCATACTTAATTTAATACAATTCAATAAATTTAATTGCAAAAAAAATTTAAATTAAATTCAATGTGAAGTTTTTTCGATTATTTCGATTATTATTTTTTCGATTAAAATATTTAAATTAAATTAAAAATTAAATTAAATGAAATTAAAATAAAAAAAAAAATTTTAAATTTAATTAAAAATTAAAAATATTTAAATTAAAATAATTTTTCAAACTTGAGGAAAAAAATCTAAAAAAAGTTACTTAACTGAGGTAAAAAAAAATGAAAAAAAAAATTATTAATTTTGTAATTTTTTTAGATTTTTTTTAAAATTATTTTTTATTTTGATTTTTTTTCTAAAAAAAAAAATTATAAACAAAATTAAAACAGAAAAATTAAAAATAAAATTAATTAAAAAAATTTTAAAAAATTAAAAAAAAATAAATTTTAAATTTAATTAAAAATTAATAATTTTTTAAATTAAAATAATTTTTAATTAAATAAAATTAAGCAAATTCAAATAAAAAAAATCAAAACTACCTACTATAATTTTAAATTAAACTGTGGAAAAATACAGTAAAAGAACAGTAGAAAATATTTCCTAAATTAAAAAAAAAACATAAAAAAGCTTAATGAAAAAGTTTAATTTTAAATAAACAACAATTTAAGTCCGTTATTTTTTAATGAAGATTATCTTCATTAGAAATTTTTTCTTTGATTTTTTTAATTAGCTTTCTCATATTTTTTTTTCTTCTGAATTTTTCACAATATTTTCTTCAAGAAAACTGTTTGTTACTAACATTTTTTCTAATTTCCGTTATTTCTCTATTTTTTTTTTATAAAAAATATTTTTCTTTATTTATAAAAACAAACAAATTATCCACTCCCTTATTGTTCTAATTTCCCGTCTTGTCGTCGTTTTAATGCAACTGACGTTCTTCGTAAGTAAAAGTCACTTGTATTGTTACGAAGACGAGAATTCATTAGCAATCAATGATTTTTTTTAGTTTACTGCAGCAGATAAAGGACGATTTTTCTATAAAATTGCCTAGACGACCTTTTTCAGTTCTTGGTTTCTCATGAACTGCAGTGACGCTGATGATGATTATTAAAAATTCCTTCGGCATAAACCGGCGGTGAGTTGCTCATTAAGAGCCATTATAATTATTATTTTTTTTTCTTTAGTTTTTTATCGTTACCGGCTCTAAATTAGTTTCTTGAAAAATATTTTTTCCTGTTACTGCACTTTGCTTTCATTAAAAACTTTTTGCTGTGTTTTATTTTCCTCATGGTACAAAAATTTCAGTAAAACGAGGATTTTGTTTTGTGTGGAAAAAACATACAAGGTACGGAAGGATAAGCGCCTTGATGATAATTACTCCAGACCAAAACTCCGTGATTAATTAAGTGCTAAATGCGTGTTGCATTTTTTAAATGCCGCGGTAAAAATTTTCCGTTCTCTGACCTAATCGTCATTTTTTTTTTATAAATTTTAATTGAAATTTATTTTTGAAAATTTCCATTATTAAAAATATTTTTTTTTTATTTTCTAAAAATAACTTAAAAACAGAAAAAGATCAAAGAAATTTTTTTCTTTATGAATTTTCAAGAAAACTCTTCTCCATGATTACCATGACATCAAAAACCAGAGAAAAACAAAAATTTAGCAAATTATGACGTCACTTCGTTATCCTTTGAAGTCGTACAAAATTTGCGGTTACCAAAAACAACCTGCGGAAAAGGATGTCGCTCAATTACAATAAAAATTTATTATTACTTTATTATGTGGCGGGCATGACAATAACAATAAACACTTGGCGCAAAAAGGGATGTCGTAAAATTATGAATCCACACCTTTTTGTGTCTCCCGTAAGTGCGATAAAGATTGACCTTTTGATCGTAAATTTTTTTTCGGCAACTTGGGATCGTCCGTTGTTAATTAAAAGGAGAGTCATTTCAATTCGAGAGCGAATAATCGAAGTTTGATTGGATTTGGATGGTTTCAATTATATTTTCAATCAAAATCATGCTCTTCTTCATTCGGAAGTTTTATTTGTGTGAGGAAATAGAATAAGAGCGTGAATTTGGAAAAGTATCGCCGAATGAATGATCTGAACGTATTTTGAAGTTTTTATCATTTTTTTAATGAATAAAACCTTTCAAACTTAAGGAAAAAAAATCTAAAAAATTACTTTACTGAGGTTTAAGAAAAAACTTTTAAAAAAATATTAATTTTGTAATTAATTAATTTTTTTTTTCAAATTAATTTTTATTTTGACTTTATTTTTCCTAATTTATTTTTACAAAAAAATTACAAAGCAAAATATATTAAAAAAAAATAAATTAAAATTATTTTAAAAGATTTTTGATCAAAAATCTAATTTTTAAAAGTTAAGTACCTAATTTTTTAAAAATTTATTTAGATTTTTTTTAATTATTTTTTTTTAAATTTATTGTTTAATTATTTTTTTTAGGAAAATTAAAAAAAAATATTGCTTAAAATAAAAAAATACTTTAATAAATTTTTTAAAATTAATTCCATAATTTTCTAAAAAAAAGAAATGAATAAAAAAATAAATCAAAAAAAGAATTTTTTTAAAAGAATAAAAAAATAAATTATTTTCATAAATAAAGTTAAAAAATAAAAAAAAAATTAAGAAGAAATAAAAAATTTAAAAAAAATATTTGCTTTAAATAAATAAAATAATCTAATTTTTTTTTTATTTTTTAAATGATTTTCTAAAAAAATGTATAAAAAAATAAATCAAAAAAAGAATTTTTTTAAAAGAAAAAAAATAAATAAATTATTTTCATAAATAAAGTTAAAAAATAAGAAAAAAAAATTAAAAAGAATTTTTTTATACGAATAAAAAAATAATAAATTTTTATCGAATTTAAAAAAAAATAATTAAAAAAAATAAATTAAAAACAGAAAATTTTATAAAAAAATTTAAGATTTTTAAATTTTTATAAATTTTAATGGATTTTTTTAGGTCTCTATAACAATAACAGACGATAAAACGTTTAAAACATTTCAACTTGCAATTTCTGTCTAAAACACGTTAAAAACAGTTTAACAAGAGACCACTTCTTGCCATTTCATTGCCGAACCGTTGTTGTTGTTTGCAGGACAAAGCGGAGTACATTTTGTTGTTTTTAAGTGATAAACATCTGTCAGAGAAGAGAAGAAAATAAAATTAATCAAAGCCGTTCGGCTTCTCTTCATATCGCTCACTCCATCGCACTCTTCATGACTGCCGAGAGATAACAACGTCGTTAGCGTTGCACGACAAAACAAGCGAACGAACGACCGACAAGGCAAAACAGAAAAAGGCATTCGCTCTGCTGTCATTGACACACAACTACACGAGCGACACTCTTTGAACGGAAATACGTTTTGCAGCGAACAAAATTGAATCAAAACGATCATTTTTCATGCAAGCGAAGGAACGGGATCTCTCGCATGCATGAGAAAAAAATACGAACCGAGAGGAATTCAAATAAATGACTTTTGCGTATCACAGAAAGGTCATAAATTATTTCGCATGCGAGAGCCCAACGTGAAAATTGTGAACTCGTTTTCGAGCTCTTCTGTTTAATTTGTTAATGTCATTTTCGTCCTTCTTCTGGCTGCATGCCGCTCGAAGCGTAACTCACATGTGTGATTCCATCCCGAATCCAGATAAAATGCGATAAGGAAGTAATTTTACAACATGTTACGAGCTACCAGCATGGAATTATCTTGCAAATTTATTTCCTGTTTTGTCGCCGCCCGGGAAAGGGAAAATATTCTCGGGACGCGTTTTTAAATGTAAATGTAATCAAATAATGAAACTCGTGTACACAAGACGCAAGACGAGCGAAAAACAAAGCGAAACAGTTTATCAAAATAATGGATTTGCTGGTTGCGTTGTAATAAATCATTACTTGATTTATTATTTCGGGCGTACCTACTAATGTATCTCTTGGCATCTTTGTTTAAAAAGAAAATCTGTGAATGTTTAATTGTGGAGACGTCTGGTATTTTATATCGGTTAGAAATCTTTTAAATAAATCCCAAGGGATTTGTAAATTGAGGTAGTAAATTTTGTGATTTTAAATATTTTTTATAGAATTTATTTTGACAATTTTTATCATCTTTACGACTTAACAAAGATAATTTTTTTTGAATAGAAATATAAAAAATGGAAAATTAAATTTAATAATTTTGAATAAAATTAAATAAATTAAAATAATTATTAAAATAAATTTTTATGTCATGGAGTTTTTATTTTAATTCACCAAAATTTTAATTTGCAATTAAATTTATTTTTTATTATTATTAAATTTTTTAATTAATTTTATCCCAATATAATTTTATATTTATTTTTATTTAATTTAATTTTGAATAATTTTTTTTAAATTAAATTAATGCAATTTAAATAAAAAAAGCTATTAAAAATTAATTGACATTAATTTAATCAAAAATTAAATTAATTTTTTTTTAATTTAGTTAAAAATAAAAAAAAATTTAAAAAAAAAAAAAATATCTCTTCAAAAAAAAAATTAATAATTTTAAAAATCACAGGCTGATTGTGAATTTTAATTTTTTTTCTAAAGTTTTATATTTTATTTTTATTTTTTTATATTTTTTTTATTTTATTTTTTATTTAACACAAATTTCAATTAAACTAATTTAAAATTTCAATTAAAAAAATTTAACTTTAATTTTGAAATTATTTTTATTGAAATTTTAAATTAATTAATTGAAATTTGTGTTAAATTAAAGGATAAAACTTTATTTGAAAATTATTAAAAATTTTCTTTAAATATTAAAAGAAATTTTTTTAGTCCATTTTTCGACCAAAATTTAGAAAAAAAAATAAAATTTACAAGCAGGCTGAAATTTATATTATTATTATTTTTTTTTGGAAAAGATATTTTTTTATTAAAATTTATTAAATTTATTTTGAAAAAAAATTTTTTTTATTTTTAATTAAATTTAAAAAAAAAAAATTAAAAAATCTCCTCAACACTGAAGAAAAAATTTATTTAAACAAAATCTCTCCTTAAATAACCCAGATTATGGTTATGTACCTTATAACAGTCCCATTTTCTTCAACATTAAATTGTGGGTGTTTTTCCTTTAAATCCTTAATTCATCTATTAAGGCGGACACTTGTTCTTAATTAAAATCAACATAAAACAATGTTACTGCAATTACATTGTCTTCTCTTGCCTTTCTTGCATCGAACATGAGCAATAACCGTCTATTGTTCGTGCCAAAGATGTCAATGAAAGCCCAAACAATGTAATCAAGCATGTTTTTGCTACGAGATGCAAACATTGTGGATGGCAGCGATAAGTTCATTAAATAAAGAAGAAAGGAATCGATGCAAATTGCGTTTTCGTCTTAACACAAGAAAAATTGCATCGACAATAAATTACTTGAAATTATATCAATATCGGGTTAATTGAAATTTATTGAATTTTCTCTCCTTTTCTCTCTCGTTCTTTATTTAATTTTCACTGCAAGCAAAAAACGAAAAAAACGACTACAAAGTGATAAAATCTATTTTTTTATTTAGTTCCATGGTGAATTTAGTAAAAATTCCAACAAAGTGCTTCCTGTGTCATTTCCCGTCGTCCATATTTCCATCCTTTTACATTTTTAATATTTAAAGTAAATAGAAATCGATTGAAAAAAAGGACAAGGCTGCAATTACAACTCAAACAAAAAAGGGTTTGAACAAATTTTGTCATCTGGTTGCCTAATGGAAAAAGATACAATTGACTTTCGATTTGATTTCCTGACAAAAAGTAAAAAAATACGGTAGACAGACAATCTACATATTTTCGAATTGATCGAAAAAAAAAATTGCATATTGATTCAATTTGTAAATAAACAGACGACGTTGGAAATAGGGAACGAATTTGAGAGAAACATGTGAGTCCCCTTTTGCATTATTCATGCGTGTCTTCAGTATTTGTGTTTTCAGTGTCAACAAAGTAGCACAAAAACAGAGAGAAATAGATGAAACGACAGGGGATTGTCTGTCGCTGAAGATGAAAAGCGAAGCGAAGGGAGGATGATATGGAGACACGAGAACAAGCGTGGAAAAAGATCTTTTATTCATCATTATTTATTATATTGATCCGTTTGATTGACTTATGCCGTTATTGCCTTCGTTTTCTTATTTCAGTTTGTTACAATTTTTGCTGCCTTTTTGTGGAATATTTTGTGATTGGGGATTTGGTAAAAAAAGGGTCTGTCTGTGATTTTTTCCTTATTTAAAGTTTTTGCTTTAATTTTTTCTTTTTAATATTAAATTTTATGGTTTTCACAATTTTGTACTCCTCAGCAACATATCGCTTTAAAACTTAAATTCAGGCAGAATATTTTATATAAAAATTAATTTAATTTAAAATTTTTAATGATTTAAAAATTTATATAAATTTAACTTTATATACAAATATTTTCATATGATTTCACAAATTAATACTCCTCAAAAAATTTTTATTAAATTTTAAATTTTAATATTTTTTAAAAATTTTAAAATTAATTTTTTTTTTTTTTTTTTATTTTTTTATTTTATTTTGGATTTTTTATTTTTTTTATTTAAAAATTTTATTTTTAATTTTTTTATTTTTTATAATAAATTTTGACAAATTTTTCTTTAAAGCTTTGATTTGATGTTATTGAGGAGTAATAAAATGTGAAATTTTACATCTTGATTAATTATCTAAATAAAATAAAAATTTAATTTTATCAATTCTTGATTTTCATATAATTTCACATTTTATTACTCCTCAATAGCATTTAAACAAAGTTTTAAAAAATTGACTCAATGAATTCACGATTTTTGTAAAAAAAAATAAAATAAAAGCTGAAAAAGTTCTTTTAATGCTTTGAGGAGTACTAAAATGTGAAATTTTTATATTTTTTTCAAAATCAACAAATATTTTTTCATAAAAATAATTAAAATAAAAAACTTTTTTTTTACAATTTTATACTCCTCACTATCATAAAAAAGTTAAAATTCAATAACTTTTCGATTTTTTTTTCAAAATTAGAAAAAATAAAAATTTAAGTAGAAAAATGCGCTTTTAAGCTAAACTTTAGGTAATTTTTTTTTCATATTTACTTTTTTCGCGATTATTTACTC
Organism: Culicoides brevitarsis; assembly: GCF_036172545.1. NCBI lineage: Eukaryota > Metazoa > Arthropoda > Insecta > Diptera > Ceratopogonidae > Culicoides > Culicoides brevitarsis. The sequence continues at coordinate 37,745,373 of NC_087085.1, read as the reverse complement.
GCACCAACAAAAGCAATAATGGAATGAATTCCCTTGTTGAATTTTCTCATTCATCCATTCACCTTGCATCACTCACAATAGTCAAAACTGTCACATTCATTAAATTACGGGTTCCTTATTTTTTTCAATTCGAATTGATAATTTAAAAAATTCAGTTCCGGGAAAATTTTTCACTTACCTTCGTTCCGTTTTTTTTTTCGTCGAAATTAATGACTTAAAAAAGGAAGTTGAAGAAGGATCGAATATTAATCAGACAAGGGACTCTTTCTCTCGCTCTTTTGATCCTTACAACTTGATTAATGATACTTTTTGCCATTTCGAATGTACTGGGGATTAGCATTGAGCTCCTTTATCAATTTATCCCTCGAAGCAAAAGTTCAAAAGGATTATTGATGAAAATTGAAAAATATATGACTTTATTCCACTTCACACTCTTTTTTTTTTTTTCTATGTTTTTATGGCATGAAGTAGTAAAATTGCCATAGAAATTTTTTTCAATTTCCATTCTGACACAATTTTTCAGCAAATATTTGCGCATCGATTGTTATTTGTTTGCATTCTTAAATTACCAAGTACACTCTCGATCAATTTTTTTTTGGATTGAAGAGGGAAATACATGAGGATGTGTAAACAATTCCTCATCGTTTCGTCGTCTCTTTTCGTCGTCATATTGAATTAAGTGGCAATATGTTGCGTGGAAACAAATCTAGCAATTTTTTCGCATTTTCACTATTTTCCGCTTGATTGGTACTTGCTCCGGATACAATCAAATAATATGATAATAATGTAACGGGAATTGGGTTGCCTTATCTTTATTTAAATCTAAAGGAGTCACGTGTTCGAAAGTCAGTTTTTATCACATTCGAAGGAAATTAGGTCATACAATATTAAGAATTCATTTATCGCAAGGCAAAAAATCTGCGAGACAAGAAAATTTTGTCAATTATAAATCAACCAACAAAAAAATTGTGCACTGGGTCAGTATTTTTTAGAAGAATTAGGAATGTATATTGGGACAAAATCTTAAAATATGCATTGGGACAATATTTTTGAACGTAAATTTTGTCAAAATTTAAGAATATGCCTTGGGGCAAAGTTAAAAATGTGCATTGGGGTAAAATTTTAGAATTTGCATTCGGTTAAATTTTGAGAATGTGCATTGGGATTTAATTATGTGTATTGGGGCAAAATTTTAAAATGTGAATTGGGGCATACATAGTTAATCCCAATAAAGTTATGAAATCTTACCCTAATGCACTTTTATAAATATAATCCCAATACATATTCTAAAATTTTGTCCCAATGCACATTTTTAGCTTTACCCCGAGGAAAATTCTTAAAAATTGACCCAATTTACATTCTAACATGTTGCCCCAATGCAAATTTTAAGATTTTGTCCCAATATACATTCTTAATACTTCTAAAATACTGACCCAGTGCACAATATTTTTGTTAGTTTTTACCAAATTTAGTTCATTTTCATGTCTCGCGAATATTTCAACTTTCAAAACATGGATTTTTTGTAGTTTTTGTTTGTTTTGATGTGATAAGGCATCCGGAATTTCCTTTTCGGAGTGTCCGATCCCAAAATAATAATAATAACAACATGTATAAAATTCATATATTCAGCATAATAATGTTTATCAACAACGAACAAGGCGTTTCCATCTCCGTTCCCCTTGTTAAGCTATTATTTATGTATTGCTCCATATTAAACTATAACGACGACAACAACAACGACGACGGAAACAAGAAAAGACATTATTACACAAAACACAACAAAAGGCTCATTAACAGAATATAAACTTCCTTTGTGTATCCCTTTTATTTTTTTCACAAATTCCTCCTTTTCCTTCGCAAATTGTTACGATGGATCGGGAATAAGACACACACACACGTCATATCATAATTTTCCTTGTCTAAGCACGAACCGGGAATTTGTCTCTCCTCCCCTTGTTTGTCTTTTTTTTTGCGACTTGATGAAATGATACCAAGGACAAGTAAGAGAAATGCCACGCAACGGAAATTCTATTGTATTATGTCATTAATTTTGATTTTTTGGTGCTTATTTTTTGTAACACCTTTTTTGCGTTGGAGACGAATTTGTACAGGAGAAAGGTAGGCGACGGAAAAGCAAAACAGAAAAAATAAAATTAGGTCATCCGATTAATCAAAGTGTGTCGGAGGAGAAAATACAAGAGACGGAAGTGTCGTTATAAGGAAGTGTTATTTGTCATTGTGTTATATGGAAATTCTTTTTTTTTTTTGTTTAATTTATTTTTTTACGAGAATTACTTTGTCACATTTCACTTTTACATCCTCCGTTTTAAAAATTTAGAAAAAAAAAATAAATTTTTTGATTCGAGATAAATAAATCGATTTTTGAAAGTGTTAAAAATAATAATGAAAATTTTAATTTTTAATTTAATTTTTTTTTTATTTTTTTTTTAATTAATTAAATTTTTAATCTTTTTAACTTGATGCTCTTGAGACAATTTTTTGTATTTTTAAAATTTTCAATTTTTTTAAAATTTAAAAAAAAATAAGAAATTTTATTAATTTTAATTAAATTTAAAAAATTAAATTAAATTAAATAAAAAATTTTAAATTTATTTATTTAATTTTAATTTTTAAAATGAATTTAATTCATTTTTAATTTTTATTAAAATTTATTCAAATTATTTAAATTAAAAAAATATATATAAATTAAATTAAATTTATTCAAATTTTTTATTTAAAAAAAATTAAAATTTAAAAAACAGATAAGAAATTTTATTTTAATTTTAATAAAATTTAAAAAATTAAATTAAATGAAAATTTTTAAATTATTTGGATTTATTTAATTTTAATTTTTAAAATTTTTAATTTAATTAATTTTTAATTTTTATTAAAATTTATTTAAATTATTTAAATTAAAAAAAAATATAAATTAAATTAAATTTATTCAAAATTTTTCTTTAAAATTTATTTAAATTTAATTTAATTTATTTAAATTTTAATTATAATTTTAATGAAAATTAAATTTATCCAAAATTTATTCAAAAATATTTTATTTTAAATTTATTTACATTTAATTTAATTAAATAAATTATTTAAAATTAAAAAATTCTTTTTCAAAAAAATAAAAATTAATTAAAACAAATTAATCCATGTATGTAAATATATTTATCAAACAAATTATCTCTATAATTTTACCGTAATTGAACTGTGAAAACTATCTCGTGCCCCATGCATGCAGAAATACAACAAAACATCGTAACAAATATTTATCTAAGCAAATGCAAACAAATCATCATTAAACTTCATCATTGGCGCGCTCGCATCGCGTTCTCGACTATCCAAACAAATTTAACAACAACTTCCACTTTATATTTATAAAATAAAATTATTTTGCTATTTCCCACATGACTAGCTGCGAAATAGAATCATAATAATTTGATTGTCACGTTTTTTTACGTGTCCATGGAAAAATGCGAGCTTGAAGGTGAGAAGAGCATGTTTTATTGCTCATCTGTGAATAACTGTGTGAGTGATGTAGCGAAATGGATACCTAACTCGGGAAACTAATGCAATTTGCAATAAATATGTCAAAAAATGTCACAGAATAATTTTACGCTAGTTTTCATAAACAGAATGGGGAAATTGTAAAAATAAGCTGGGAGTAGTGCTTTTGCATACATATTGGTTGTTAGTGTCGAATGGGCTCGTGGGAATGGAATAAAACAGGTGTAAAAAGGTATTGATGCGGAATTGAAGAGCAAAAAAAAAAAAAAGTTTGCGAAAAAAAAGGGTTTTTTGATGTTTCATCATTTTGTCGAAAGAGAGGTCTCGTGAGAGGATTAGTTGTGTGTAAAAGTTGTAGAGTAGTTGATTTATAGTAAAATGTTTTCACAAAAAAGGTGTCTTTTATATAAAGTAGATAAAGTAACTTTGGCTGAATAAACATTTATATTATTGATTTTTCTTTTAAAGTTTGGTTATTTTGTCTAAACTTTAAGATTTTATCTAATTTTGTGAAAAAATTATTTGAAAAATAATATTTTGATAGTAAATTATTAATTTGATAGTTAATTAATATTAATAAAAAATTAAATTAAATTAAATTAATTAAAAAAAAAAAAAAAAATTAAAAATAAAAAAATATAAAAAATAAAATAAATATTTTATATTAAAAAATCAAAATTAATTATTTAATTAATAAAAAAAATAATTTTTAAATAATAAATTAAAATAAATAAATTAATAATTAAAATTAACATTAAAATATTTTTTATATTTAATCTTCATTTTTATATATGAAAATATATATTAAAATATTTATAAAAAATTTTTATAAAAAATACTTTTAAAATTAAATTAGTTGATAATGAAAATTAATTCAAAAATTTTTTTTTTATTATTTTTTTTTTATTTTATATTTTAAAATTATTTTTTTTTTTTTTTTGAATTAAAAAAAAATTATTAATATAAAATTTTTAATTTTTAAAAAATTAACATCAATATAATTTTTGTATTAAATAAATAAATTAAAAAGTTTATTGATGTTTATTTCTAAAAATTAAAATTTTTGTATTAATAAATTTTATTCAAATTAAAAAAAATAATTTAAAAAAAATTAATTCAAAAATAAAAGAATTATAAAAAATTTTAATTAATTTTAATTATTAAATAATTTAATTTTAAAAGTAATTTTTTATAAAATTTTTTAATAAATATTTTAACATATTTTTTTTAACGAAAAATTTATTATTTTTGTCAAATATATTTTAGGAAATAATTTGAAAAATTTCCATAATATTTTTCATCTTATTTTATTGATTCACATTCAACTACAAAAATCGATAAAATCAATCAAACTCGTAAAATCAACTTTTTCCCGCCACACTTCATTTTTCCCAAACCATTATTCCCAAAAATTAATGAGTTTTTCCGGTTTCGCTCGCGAATTGGTCTTGCGAGTGTAATTCAAATAAATAGAAATCATAAACAGCTTGCACGAAAAACTTTTTCTCTCTGATGACAAAGATAAATGATTTTTATCGACAGATCTTGAAATGCGAGCGATAGCAAATCAATAAAATCACATTTACAGCGCAAAACTGTCATTATCACGTAACTTTAATTAAGAATAATTAAATGTGTTTCGTGATATTTTTTCTTTTTTTTTCTTCGTTGGAGACGAATTTTGGGCACGTTTCCTTAAAACTCGTTTCTTCAGAGAAAAAAAAACAAAAGAAAAAATTCCCGCAATAAAAAGTCCCATTATTCTTGCTTTTTGTTTATGACCCGAAGGGGGATTTAGGTGTCATTTTATTACAAATTTATTACGGGAATCGCCATTAAATGAGTCAAAATGTGACAGAAATTGATGAGTGTCGTTCGTTTGTGTTCCAAAAAAAAAAAAAAAAGAAAAAATTCAATTTTAAGCTGATTACGAAATCATCATTCTGTCTCATTGACACATTTTGACACAAAAGAAACGATTATTTTTTTTTCGGGCAGGTTTGTTAACAAAAATATAGGCGAACAATGTCTTGTTGGTGTCAAAACAATGGAAGATATATCACTTCGCCCTATAATGCGTTTGCCCATATAATGTCATTATGTTAATGGCAACGAACCCCGCACTTTATTACGATCCATCCCTAAAATGTAACCTAATTTTTATTTTTTTATTGTTTACTGTTCGGTTTTTGCGTTATTTTTAGGTGTTTCTTATACAAAAAAGGCACAAATATTTTTTTTTCCTTTTTTTATGGATCTTATTTTGAGAGCTCGTTTTCAATAAACTAAGCTTTACGATTTTCAACAAAAAAAAAATTCACGTAGTAGACTAAATTCAATGAAATTTAAAAAAAAAAATAAAATTTAGATTCCACGAAAATTCTTTAGAAAAAAATTAATATTTAATAACGAGGGATGACAACTTTTTCGTCTTTCATATTTTTTCATTTTTTTTTTTTTTGAATAAAAGAAATAAAATCTGCGACGAAAAAATGACAAGATGTTGGATTTTTAAAGTTTGCCTTTAGAAAAATTTTTCTATCATTTTATGATGAATTCGTCGCTTTTTTGCTTTTCTAATAAAAAATGTGAAAAAAATAAAATTCTTTTATATATTATTCATTTTATTTTATTTAAACATTTCTATGAAGAGAAGAAAAAGATATGAAGAAATATTTAATATGGTTGTTGTGAATTTTTAATGAAAAAAAATACGTTTTTGAACTCATAAAAGTTTCAGGTCAACCGCGACACGCGCGCAGAATTCAAATTTCATCATTTTAATGTCTAGTTCATAAATAAGAAATTGGAGTAAAAAGTTTCACGTGCTCTTTAGGAGAAGGAGGAACATCGTCTTGCATTAATTACTTTCCAAGAAAGGAAAAGTTGTTAATTGTTAAGGTTAATAGACTAAAGTGTATTTTTTTTAGTTTATTTAAAAAAACCACGTGACCTGATGATTTTTTAAACTTCTTTAAACCACGTGGTTTTTTTAATTAAATAAATTTCTTTAAACCACGTGACTTTTTTAATTAATATTTTTTTGAACCATGTGGTTTATTTAATTAAATAAATTTTTTTAAACCACGTGATTTATTTTAAATTAATATTTTTTTAAACCACGTGGTTTATTTAATTCAATAAATTTATTGAAACCACGTGGTTTATTTAATTTTTTTGAAATTAATATTTTTTTATTAAACCACGTGGTTTATTTAATTAAAGAAAAATCTTCAAACCACGTGACTTTTTTAAATAAGTAAATTTCTTTAAACCACGTGGTTTATTTAATTCAATAAATTTCTTTAAACCACGTGATTTTTTCTTAATTAATATTTTTTTAAACCACGTGGTTTATTTTATTCAATAAATTTTTTTAAACCACGTGATTTTTTTTTAAATTAATATTTTTTTGAACCACGTGGTTTATTTAATTAAATAAATTTCTTTAAACCACGTGATTTTTTTTAATTAATATTTTTTTGAACCACGTGGTTTATTTAATTAAATAAATTTCTTTAAACCACGTGATTTATTTTAAATTAATATTTTTTGGAACCACGTGGTTTGTTTAATTCAATAATTTTTTTTTAACCACGTGATCTTTCAACTTAAACAGACAGACAAGAAACCTCTTAAAATTTTTTTTTTCAAAATTTTAAACCCACAAAAAAAACTTTTCAAAGAGCAAAAAATTGTTAATGGGCAAAATTTGGAGCCATTATCACAAGAGATTACGCGTTATGAATAATTAAAAACAAGAAAAAAAAACATAAAAGCAAACGACACTCACCTAACACGACTAAGGCATTTCCAAGTAGTCCCGACAGCCCAATGATACCAAAGAACGTCGGCACGACAATTTTCACCACTTGTTGCAGTTGCAACGACTCCTCGTCGAATTCTTCGTAGTCCAGTGACGACGCATTAACGCAATCCGTTGGCAAGTAGGCGACTCTCGATGCATCGCCGATGCATTGTTTCAACGTCATTGTTTGAGGCGTCGAACTCAAACTCGTTACATTACCAAAAGTATCATTGAACATTTCCATTTTAATACTTTTTCGATACTTTTTAATTAATCATTAATAATTTTATTTTTTTGTGGAAAATCACATTTTTTTGTTTTCATTTATTTATTATTGGTAATTTTTCATCGCACGTGTTTTTTTTTTATTTAACTTTTTATTATTTTTTTCAGGAAGCGCAAAAAATTGTATTTATTTTATTTTTTGTTGTTTCCTTCAACAATGAGATGTAATGATATTCACGAAAAAAAAATATTTTTTTTTTAAATTCACATGAAAAAAAATATGCATTTATTTTCCGCTTCAATTAATTTTTTTATAGATTTTTCTTGTCATTCTGACAAGCCAATATGGGTCTGACTGTTTTTCATTAACATTTATTTTATTTTTTCACGGAAAATAATAAATATATAGGAAAAATATCAACAACGAAAAAATTGTACAGTAGTTGATTATTTTATTATTATTTATTTTTTGTTATTGACAGATATTTTAATTTGGCATGAATTGAATGAACTTTTGACGGGTGATTTCCTCTGAATTTGTCCGTTCGTTATTTGTTTGATGTAAAATTGATTTAATATAACTTTTTTTGTGACATTCAATTTATTTTTTTTATGTTATGGATTTTCCGGATTTTTAAAGTTGAAATCTGAAAAGAGATAATAAAATAATTGATTTAATATTTATTTATTATTTATATTTTTTTATTTATTTTTAAACAAAAAAAAAAAAAAAAAAAAAAAATAATTAGTCTAATTGTCTTTTTCAATAAGTCTGAATAGCTTTTTTCCATAGGCGGATAAAAAATATTGCTTTAATGAAAATAAACAGAATAATAAGAGAAAATGGTCGTAAATGAAGGCGTTAATGAAGAAAAAAGTCTTATTAGTTGGAAACGAGCAAAATGTTTAAGTAATTATAACGATTAAATAAAAAGAAGAAAGTATGAAAAACGAGATAAAAATTAATTTATTTTTAGATGAAGAAATAAAAAGTGCTATAAATAACGATAATAGTTTGTTTATTTAAAATTAAAATGTTTTCAGCAGTGAATTGTTTATCATTATAGGAGATCGCAATTTCAAGAATTTCTAAGCTCGAGTTTTTTTTTAATAAAAAATTAAATTGATTAAAAATTAAAAAATAACTTAACTTAATTTTTTTCAAACTTGAAAGAAAAATATTAAAATAATTAAATTTTGATTAATTTTTTTTTTAATTAATTTTGAAATTTTGAAAAAAATTTAAATTTAAATAAAAATATTTTTTTTTTAAATAAATAAAATAAATATAAAATTAAAAAAATCCTTTAAAAAAGTTAAAATTAAATAAAAAAAATATTTTTGTAATTCATTTAAATATTTTATTTATTTTTAACAACATTTAATTAAATTTTAAAAAAATAATAAATTATTATTAAATAATAAGATATATTTATTTTTGTAAAATTAACAAAAAAAAAATTTTTTTTTAAATTAATTTTAATTTATTATTTTTTTTTAAATTTAATTAAATTAAAAAAATGTTTATTTAAAAAAATAATTAAATTTATTTTTTAATGCAATTTTTTACATAAATAAATAAAATTCGGCTATAAATTTCCATAAATTAAGATCTCCATAAAACAATATTTTTTTTGCTGTAATTAACGTTCAGTTACACTTGATTTTTCTGATAAATATTTATTTCACAAGAAACAATGGAAAATTAATTGTTGTTAGATTAGCAAAGAAACGATCGTAAAGTAGGCGTAGGTGTAAAAATAATTAAAATTATTACAATTTCTAAGACATAAATTTTGCTTTGTATTTGCTTCTCTTATAATTATTTTAAAATATTGCCATAATTAATGATTTTTTATTTATTTAAAAAAAAAGTAGAAATACACGAATAAATAAAAATTAATTGTTGTTTAATAAAATAATAAAAAATTTCTTGACCCAGTTACATCTTTTTATTACTTTTTTTGCTATTTAGAGCAAAATATTATAAAATGGAGACGCCTATTCATTTTTTTTTTATTTTTTTTCTTTTCAAATTGAAATTAATGAAAAATTTCTTTTATTAAACCAAAATGAGTCTCTTAACAATAAATAAAGAATTCAATCTGAATCTCGTCTCTTCTGCTTTGAATATTTTATTTTTTTGCAACGTCATTTTTAAGAAGATTTTCTCGGAAGCTAATACACTTAGTAACTCACCCTCGCGAAAGAAAAAAATATCTTGAGGAAATTTTTTCGAATTACCGACAAACATCATCTGCCACTTGAGTCACATCTCAGGCAAAAAAAAGAACAAAACAAAAAATTATGAAACACGGGAACTTTTCCCCCGCAACATAAGAGACGAGGAAAAAAAGGAAAAACAAAACAAAACACAGCAAGACGAACAACAAACTGATTTGTAATTCAAATACTGTTAACGCAGTTTATTTTATTGCACAGCTTGAAACACGCGCTACACAAAAATGGTTTATGGTTCGGTTGTTTCTTTTTCATCATTTTATTGTTTTTTTTTTTGGAACGACTCGAACACAAAAAAAAACGTGAAAAAATAAAATAAAAGTTGAACAATTGTTTTTTTTTTTATTTAAAGTGTTGAACCGTTAAATGTTTCGCTTTTTACCGGTAAACTACAAAAATGTAAGAAAAACGAACAAAAGATGAAAAATAACTTTCTTTATCTTATTTCTGTGTCATAAAAATTATTAGTACAAAAAAAAAACATTTATTTACTGAAGAGATGATAAAATAAAGCCATAAAAGACAAAAATGGCTTTAACAAAAAAAAAATGTCATTCTCACAAGACAAAAAAAAACTAAATAAATATTAATCTTTAGCGACTCTTTTTAAAAGTTTTCCATCAATTTGAAAGTTGAGACGTTTTTTTTTGTCGTATTTGCGTTCTGCGGAGATAAATGTTTGGATAATAAATTTAAATAAAAGAAAGAAAAATTTGGGCTCCTTTAAAATATATAAATAAATTTATTGGCATCAAGACAAGATAAGTCAACAAAATTATTTTAAATTATGTCATGTCAACAGGGAATAAATATATGACATCATGGCAAAAGTTTTCATCGTTTAAAATTGTTTTTCGGGCTGTATTTTTGTTGTCGAGAAAAGTTTTTCCTTGTGCCGGTGCTTGCTTAGGTACATGATGGCATGCCGGAAAAAGAAGGTCGAACAGATAGATTTTTAGTATTATTAGCAAAATATTGATAAAACTTTTGCAAAGTAGAGGAAATTTTTTGGAGAAACAATTTTATTGATGGATCTATTTAATTTTATGCGGGATTGAGTTTGAATTTGAAATGAAAAAAATTCATAAGCAATTATATTAAAAATATTTTTACTTGGATTTAGTAGAAAAAAATAAATTTTTGGCAGCCCTGTATTTTTAAAACTGATATTTTATATGCAGGGTTGCCAATGAATGTGATTTTTTTTCAAATTTATTTTTTAAAGTCAAAAATTTACATCAATAGATCAATATTTTTAAATTTTTAATATTTTTTGGCAACCCTGGAATAGATTTTATTAATGAAGAATTTAAATTTTTGGCAACCCTGATGATAAAATTAGAATTGAAAATTAAAATTTTTAATTTAACATCCAATAGTTTTTTAAATTTTTAATATTTTTTGGCAACCCTGGAATAGATTTTATTAATGAAGAATTTAAATTTTTGGCAACCCTGATGATAAAATTAGAATTGAAAATTAAAATTTTTAATTTAACATCCATCCATAGTTATACAAATTTAAATCTATTTAGAAAAAACTATAGTTCAGGGTTGTCAAATAGTTGCAAATAAATCTGAATATTGATTCAAAATTAATTAAAATAATTTGCTCTTAAATTATTATAAAGAGCTTTACATTTTTGGTTCAAATAATTTTAAAAAAAATTTAAAAATAAATTTTAATTGATAAAATTTTTAAAAAATTGGCAACTCTGGAATCTAAATCCCGGGCGAAAAGGATAAATCGCACAACTAACATTTTTAACAAAAATAATTTTTTACGGTTTTTGAGCTGTAAAATTTTTTTTAATTATTTCTTCATTTTTAAAAAATAAATTTTAAATTTTTGTAAGAAAATTTTTCTTTCTAAAATTTTTAAAAAAAGGATAAATTGGCACAAAATTTCTGGAATAAAAAATATTTTTCAACTCTTCCAATTTCAATATTTTTCCAAATTTTTTGGTTCAAGTTGACTTTTTATGCAATAACAGAGCATAAACAACACAAAAACATGAACAAAAAACGATTTGGAGAAATTTTTATATTTGACTTATTACCAATTTGTATGCATTTGTGCGATTTATCCTTTTTGTCTATTCTTTCTATTGAAATAAAACTGGTATTTTTTAAAAATTTTTGAAAATCTCTCAATGTTTAAGCATATTTTCTCATTCTTAACTCAATTTTGTCAAAAATGTCAGTTGTGCGATTTATCCTTTTCGCCCGGGAAATATTTTATTATTTTATTTTAAATTATTAAATTTTAAATTATTTTATTTTAAATATTTTTTAAACATTTCAATATTTTCAGGGTTGCCAAATAGTTGCAAAAAAAACTGAATATTGATTCACAATTAAAGAAAATAATTTGTTCTTAAATTATTATAAAGAGCTTAAAAACTTTAGTTCAAATAATTAAAATAAAATTTTAATAAATTTTAAAAATAAATTTTAATTAATAAAATTTTTTAAAAAATTGGCAACTCTGGAATCTAAATATTTTATAATTTTCAATAAGAATCTTAATTTTTATAATTTTCGATGTTCAAATTTTTAACAAATTTTTTTAAAATTACATTTTACCCCAAAGGTTGCCATTTTTGATCCTTTATAATATTTAATGAAAATTTAATAATTCAGGGTTGCCAAATATAAATTAAAAAATTATAAATAATTTCAAAAAGTTCAAACTCCTCACCTCAAATGATCAATATTAAATCAATTTCATACCAAATTCATCAGATTCAAAAAAAACTCTCGGAACTTATTAAAACCAATCCATCAACCATTGGTCGCTATCAATCAAATTACTTGCCAAGTCGAATTTCATGTCGGAAATAACTTTTCAATGTAATAATTTTTCAATCATGAATTTCCGTCACTTATTCTTCCTCGACACGAGCAAAACTCTAAAACATTTGTCATTTTTATCGGTCGTTGAGTAAAATAAATTGCAATATATGCTGACATTATACTGACGACTTACTTTTTTTATGATCATCAGCATATTTTTTTTTCATTATTTATTAGTTTTCCCACTTTACTTTTATTATTTATTATCTGCGATGGGATTTGAATGATAATGCAGTAGTAAGTAGTGCAATAATAATAAATATTTAGTTCCGAGTGTTAGTCTGTAACTAATGTTCATTTAATTGTTATCTGACCATTTTCATTAATTTTGTGATAAAATTTAAATTTTTTTAAAAAAATCATGATGTTCAAAAGTGGAAATGTCACGTTTTTATAGTTTTTTTCACAAGTAGACTATTTATGGGCATATTGCGAGAAACGTGACGAAAAAATAATATTATTCAAACAAAAGCAATAAAATAAAATATGTTTGTCGTGTCTTCTTCGCATCCAATCTACCGAATTGACGGCAGATAAAAAAAAAATGCATTGAAGCACTCTTCTCCGATATGGATGACGATAGCTGGATAAATATTGCAATAAAATAAAAATCAAGCACATTGTCATAAATAAATAAATGGGAGTTGGTTCGAAAAATTCCGTCGCTGGAATACCGAGCAACCGGAGTAAATCATTATCTCACTGTCGTCATAAATTGTCTCATGTCCCAGCATTTTATTGTCTATTTTTTGTTCGCTTGTCGTGCTGTTGTTGTCTGATAAATTGATTTATTTAGGTCATCGAATTTTTTTCTCTCTCTCATATTTTCGGATATATGTTACGTGTCATGTAGCGAAGAGTGTAAGATTATCCCGAAAATGACACGTTAGCATGTTAATTGTGCGTTAAAGTTTAAATCAATCAGTGGTCGTGCCATGTCGAATAATGCAGCAAATCCACTTGCCAAATAGATTTAATAATAACATGAAACTGCAATCTCATCAATGACATAATAAACATGATATTTTGTGGAGGATTGACATGCTATCTCCATTGAGTGAAGAGAGTAATCTGATCGAAGCAAGTTAGTTTCAGAATACTTTTGTGGATTTGCTTCATTAAAAATACATTAGGCGTTCATCAATTTATTGCATGGGCAGCTGAGAGAGAGACACAAAGTATAAATTTTAATTTGATGCATCGTGATGAAATTTACGACTTTATATGGGATTTTCGGATAAAACATGTGAAATGGTAAAAGCTCATTTAATTTCGAAATGTTCGAGAAGAGCGAGATGAATAAATGATGAGATGCAGTAAATTTTAATGAAATGCAGTTTTGGCGTGATTGATACCTTCATTATAATAATGGCTTTACTTTTTAGAACGTTTTAATTTAAATTTTTGAATAATTCTTAATATTGGCAACCCTGATATATTTGAATTCAAGTAGATTTTTTATTTTTCATCGTATTTTGTTAGTTTTAACTACTATTTTTTTTAAATAGCTTAAAGAATACAAAAAATAAAAATTTTAAAAAATTTTTTTGGCAGCCCTGTATCTCAAAATTGGGTTTTAAAATACAATTATTAAATTAAATTGAATTAAATTTAAATTTTCTAATAATTTTTTAGCTTGGAGAAAAGATATTGGCAACCCTGACATTTATAAAAAGTAAAAATTCTTGATTTTTTAAAAGGATTTTTATAAAGATTAAAATATATAAGTTTCAAACATTATTTCTTCAGAAATGACTTAAAAATTAAATTTTTGAAAATATTTGGCAACCCTGTATTAATAAAATTATTTATAATTATAATTTTTATTATGAACTTTGTAAAAAAAATAAAATATTTAAAGAAAAAAAAAATAAAATGTAAATAATTTAAAATATTTGGCTGAAAATTAATTTAGACTTACAGGGCTGCCCAAAAATTTTTTTAATTATTTTAAGATAATTTTTTGAAGAAATAGCCAATAATACTCAACAATTGGAGTTTTTTTTAAATTAATCTTTAAAAAAATCAAAATTCTAATTTAAATATAAAAGTCAGGGTTGCCAAAATTTTGATTTTTTTTAATTAAATAATTTTCTTAAGATTTTTTTTTCCATTAAATTTTCATTTAAAATATTAAATTATAACTGTCGATACAGACCAACTTCTATAGCTTTGAATTTTTTTTATTCATTGAAGAGTACAAAAATGTAAAAAAATGGCAACTCTTTGAAACCATATTAAGCCTTATTTATTTCAAATTTTGATCTTAATTTGATTTAATATCTTAATAAAAAAAAGAAAAAAAAACATCTGGAAATTTCCCATTGATTTCAATATTTTTAAAATTTAAAAAATCGTTTCTTTTGCTTCACTGACCATTAAAAAAATTTTTGTTTTATCCCGCTGAGCATGAAAAACTTTAATATCATTGTTTAAAAATCACAACTTATAAGTTCTTCTCTCATTTTTATAAGCTATGGGTATTAAAAATAAAACTTTACTGCAGAAATAAAAATGTTTCGGAATTGATAAGAAGAAACAAAAGCAAAGTTTCTCTCAATAAACTTCATAACAATAAATCATACTTGAGATTTTTTCCACTC
Organism: Culicoides brevitarsis; assembly: GCF_036172545.1. Lineage (NCBI taxonomy): Eukaryota > Metazoa > Arthropoda > Insecta > Diptera > Ceratopogonidae > Culicoides > Culicoides brevitarsis. The sequence continues at coordinate 37,730,137 of NC_087085.1, read as the reverse complement.
CATTAGTAAATTGACACAAATTTTTCTCCTTTTCATTTCTCTTCTTAACATTTTTTTTTGTTGTTGTTGCTGTTAACGAAGTACTATTAGTTAGTTCAGTTGTTATCGAAAAAATAAAATGCATTTTTCCGAATGAATTGAGCATTTATCGTGCCTTGCGGCTCAACTTATCGGGCATGCTTCGTAGAAATATTTCATAAGACAAACTTTTTAATTGTTTCTGGATGGACGTATAATAATCACCGTTCTGCCGATAAATATTTCTTCGGTCTGTTGTTCACACGTCCCGAATGGCACAATTTAACGATGACGTTGTTGTTAAACTGAGTGCAAATTTCGAGTAGCCATTTGTCAAATTTTAATTAGATTTGTGCTGCCATGTACTTGAGGGCAGCTTTAAAACTTCTCCTCGTAAAAGATTACGACTTTAACGAGGCGCACGTAGTTCGAGCGGCAATGAAAGACGACGCACACGAATGAATGGAAAGTGCATAAATGTGAATCCTTATCTCTTCGGGAAAAAAATATAAGTAAGTAGGTATGGAGAATATAAAGAGATTTTATGGCATACTTGAGACTTCTTATTCTATTCATTCGAAACAGAGGCGCGTGTGTTTCAATGCAACTGGCTCTATGATTTAAAAGGAGATGGATTTTAGCACCTCGAGGGATTCATTAAAAACTTTAGATGAAGGTAAAGTTATGTTTTATGATTAGCCTGCAGGTCCAGAATGAATTAGTTCATTTAAAGATGAATTAAAGACTTAGAGAGATAAGTTACTCAAGTTTTTCTTATAAGGTTCTTAACTTTTTTTGAGGTCTTAAATTTTTCTCTTAAAGTCTTCAAATTCTCTCTTGAAGTTTAAAATTTCTCTCTTGAGGTCTTAAATTTCTCTCTTAAAGTCTTCAAGCGCTCTCTTGAACTTTTAAAGTTCTCACTTGAGGTCTTTAATTTTTCTCTTGAGGTCTTGAATTTCTCTCTTGAAGTTTCAAATTTCTCTCTTGAGGTCTTAAATTTCTCTCTTGAAGTCTTCAAGTTCTCTCCTGAACTTTTAAAGTTCTCTCTTGAGATCTTAACTTTCTCTCTTAAACCTTTAAAATTCTCACTTGAGGTCTTAAATTTTTCACTTAAACTTTTAAAGCTCTCACTTGAGGTTTTAATTTTCTCTCTTGAAGTCTTTTATTTCTCTCTTGAAGTTTTAAATTTCTCTTTGAGGTCTAAAATTTTTCTCTTGCACTTTGAAAGTTCTCACTTGAGGTCTTTAATTTCTCTCTTGAAGTTTTAAATTTCTCTCTTGAGGTCTTAAAATTTTCTCTTGATGTCTTAAATTACTCTCTTAAATTATTAAAATGAACACTTTCGTATCACAGAGCTATTTTTTTCCATTGTTTGGTACCTTCGTTCACGTCACTTACTTTTTTTTCAAAACCATCAGTAGATAAAGGACAAAAATTCAATCTGCAAAAATGCCACGGATATAAAAAAAAGCACAGTAGCATTACGAAATTCTTGGAACACATCGGTCATCCCGAACGTTTGTCGATGTCAATTTTCATCCTACCAGTTCCCAATAATGGGCTTTTAAAAGAACGAAACAAAAAACCCGAGAGAAAAAGAGAGTAGCTTAATAGGATTTTCTGTCTGCAGCTCAAGTACACCTGAGTTGATCATTGTTTGTCATCGCACTTTCGCTCCGTTGTATTGTGTCACTCGAGGTAGCAACAAAACAGCACATTTCGTTGTGAAATAGGATTATAATTTGCTTGCACATCGACTGAATGACGCATTCGCAGCACAGCAAAAAAAAAAGTTAATAGCTTGAACGCGTTGGAACGAAAAAAAAAGAGTGCAATGTGTAAAAGTGAATAATGAAGATAAAGACTCGCATGCATTATCTGACATTGAAAGCTCAGGTGGCGCGGAAAGCAACAAAATATAGATGGCAATAATTGGAATGGAGCACGGCGGGGGTAACGGAAAGTATAAAAATTAATGCGAAAGTTAATCCTCGATTTTTCACCGCCTTCCGCTGTGGGTTGCGATATGCGCGAAAACGATGTAAGGTGTAAACCCGTAATGCAAATTGGAGTAAACAATTTGCATAGAGCAGATGATAAAATACACAGGAGGATATTGCCGTTGATGTTGTTGTTGTCTGTGGCCTTGTGATAAAGAGTCATTAGATTCCGTACAAATAACTTTTCTGTGCCGCGGGAATGAGTTGAATGGAACATACGCTAACTCACCTGCCACTGATTGATTGTGTGATTTTAATATGTTTTGCATAAAATGTCAGTTAGTAACAGATTGTTCGGGAAAATTGTGCGAGATCCGATTAGGAGAGGTGCATTCGATGAGTTTGGTTGAAAATTGTTGAGTTTTCCACGAATTGGATTAATTGACAGGCTTTGTCAATGAAATGATGTAAACTTGTTTATTGATGGGCATAATGAGTTTAATGGGCGTGGTATAGACCTTTTTAATTGTTTCCTTCTGAGAAATTTCTATTAAAAAATTGATACGTGATTTATCGAGAGGAAAATAATTAATTAATATTTTTCAATGAAAATATGCATGAAAACAAAAAATTTGTTTATCAAAAATTAAATTTATTCAAAATATTTTTCAGATGATAATTTTGTAGAAATTTCAAAACTTGTCAATTTTTAAAGTTTTTAATTTAATTCAAAATTATTAAAAATTTTAATTTTAATTTTTAAAAAATAATATTAAATTTAAAAAAATTAAATTTAAATTAAAAATAAAATAAAAAAAAAATATTTTTTTTTATGAGAAAAATATGTTTATTCATTTTGATAAATTGATTTCAATAACAGAAAATTTAAAATTAAAAAAAAATCATATAAAAAATTAAAACATAATTTTTAAAATAAATTAATATTTTTAATTTTTTTAAAAATTAATTAATTATTTGAATTATTAAAAAATATTAATCAAAAATTAATTTATATTAAAAAAAAATAAATTAATTTAAAAAAAAAAATAAATATTTTTATACCAAAATAAAAAAAAAGATTTTTATATTTTCATAAATTGGTTAAATTTTTAATTAAAAAAAAATTTTCAAAAAAATGAAAAGTTTTTTATTTAAAGAAATTAAAATTTATAAGTTTAATTTATTATTTTTTTTATCAAATAATTTTTAAAAATTGAAATCAAATTTTAAAAATTTATACTTGGAAAATTTATTTTGAGCCTGATTTTGCCAAATTAAAGATTGTTTTATTAAACACTATTAAATTTTCAGTAACTAAACTTTACTGCCAATCTCTCTAAATTAAGAAGGAAACTTAAAGTCGTTTCTTATTACACGACTTCTTCACCTCTTAAATATTTTATGACTTTCTACAAGATTTTCCTCTCAATTATCCCAAGTTCTTTCATTCTCCTTTCACACGAGCTCCTTCGCAATTATTATTATCTCACTTTGTATATTTTTTCACCTCACTCATTCGCAAAAAAAAACTTTGCACACGCCCGTACCATATACATCAAATTACACTTAATAATGTACTACTTAGGATCTTCCGTGCTTTTCATCTCCATTTATCAGGTCATATAATGCGAAACGTGTAAATTTGATGTGCGTGCACGTCTCACACTTCAGAAAAAAATGGAAAAAACGAGAGACGTCTCGTTTCATTTTGTGATATATGAGATTTTCAAGTTTAATTTGGCTCTGGAGCATAATTTAAAAGGCAAAAATTTAATATTATAATTAAATTAATACGAATGTAGGATGAGATTTCTTGCACTTCAATCACGCTTGTGTGCCAAGAACTTTTGCCATTTCACAAACAAACAAACAGACAAACAAACAAACGGCAAAAAAACTTTTATGAGCGAATTCGTTGGAAAGTCAAATAATGTTCTACTATCATTATTATCGAAAAAGTTTGTGTGTGCATGAATTTCGAAAATGCAATTTTTTTTTGCTGTTAAAACTTTTGCCATTGGCTTTCTACATTGTAACCATTCATCATTTTTGCCTCTCGGTAAGTAAAAGTATAATAATATTAGTGAGAAGAGCAACAAAAAAACCGAATAAATGTGTGGAGTGCGGTCTAGTGTCGACTCTTTTTATTACATTTTATTTATGAAATGTGTAATTCTGCTTGTTGTGCTCTCATGAAAAGTTTTCTGTTAATATTTATTATTATTTCACTTCTGAAATTGTAAAAAATACAAAAAAAAAACTTTTTTTTGCGCCTTCGTATTTACTGTGAACTTTCCATGGGTAATGATTTTATGAAGCTTAATAAAATTTATGAAGTTAGATTTTTAATGGAGGGCAATTTTTTATTCAGAACGGGCAGTGACACGAACTTGCGTTACATGTGAGCAATTTAAAAAATATAAAATTTCATGTGGAGTAACAAATGAAAAAAAAGTTAGGCTTCTGTAGTTATTTGATCAAATTTGCATTCTATTGTCAGAGTATTAGTTTAAAATGTGTTTTTTCTATTTTTCTCGTTTTTTTATAAACATTTTTTCATACGCTTGGTTACCTTTGCGTCTTATCACAAGTCGCAAGACTTTTAATACAATTTAGAAACTCGCATCATCAAGAAAGTATTTGTTGTGAAATGAAAAAAAAATCATGCCTTAAAAGGATAATGATGAGAGCGCATTTTGATTTTTTATCAATTTGTTAAAAAATTTTATCATAAAATTAAGCAATCTTGAAAGAATTTATATAATTTTAAAGAGTTTTAAAATATTTTCAAAAAAATAAATAAATAGATGAAAAATTCATGATTTTCTTAAATTTTTAAAATTTCAAAAATCATTAAAAATTTATTTTTCTTAAAAAAAACTTTTAAAATTTCAAAAATCATTAAAAATTTATTTTGTGAAGAAAAAATTTTTAATTTTGATCGTTCTACTTTTGAGAATTGAAAACTCGCTCCCAATATTTTTATTAGGCGCATCTGCTATGATGCATAATAATATATACGCTAATCTTATAGACTAACATTCTTTGAATTCAAGCCTCTATTGTTTTCTTTAATGCTTCTTAGTAGCTTTTGTGGTCATTTGATTTCGATTCTCATAGCTTCCATACCAAAATTTCATAGCTTTCCATTATTTTTGCTTCTATAATTTGAATCAGACCTTGATGAAGAGTTAGTTTTACTTTATTGAGGGTTGCTTAAAAGCAAAAAATGCAATGTTCTTATCATGAAGAATTTGAGCATATCGAATTTTAGACTTTTTTCTTCTGAGGATGTCAATATTATACAATTTTAATCTTCTAGCAGAACGTTGTTCATTTGTGGTTGGAGATCTTGTCCTAATGAACGAATTGATGGCATATATTTTAATTTTTCACTTTCATACAATTTAGTTTCATTTCACTTTCTATTTTTTTTCGATCGCTTTGAGAAATCTGTTATTTGTATAAATAATATTTTGTTATTGGGTTTAAATCCTTTGTTAATAGTTTTCTTCAAATTTTGAACCTTTCTGAATAAAGTTCATTATTTTCTCCGTAACTTCTTATTACTCAGACAGACAATCCTCATTGGAGCAATTTTCCTTCACGAAACGTCCTATAAAAAATGTAGCAAGAAAAAATTACATTCTTTTTATCAGAAACGCCGCATGGTTTTGCTTTTATCAGTGCATGTATAACACCATTAAATATGCATTTAAACTCACCGCTATTGCAAAAACTTTTGCCTTGTGCTTTTCTTCTTTTTTTATATGGAGAGGGCCGACGACACAAACACACTAAATTAAATTCAAAAGTCTACTTCTTCGTGTTTTTTAGCTTTGCCGCATTACCAACTTTTACGTCTTATTAACGTATTGTGCTCGATAAGAGATTTTTTTTTAGTATTATTGTTATTTGTTCTCTAATGATATTTGCGGCTGTTAGTGCAACAAAATTAAAAGTCACTCTATTTTTTCACTCTTGCTGTGTGAAAAATCAATGAGTCCGTTGCAACAAAAGTTTTGCATTAAAATTACGTTGTGTGAGGTGCTGAAATGAAATATGTTGATCATTAATAAATTTTCCACATCCACATACCGACAATAACAACAACTTTGTGAGTAATGATGACATTAAATTTATTTCAATTATAATTGAGTCAACGAAACAAAAACATAAAACTTACCATCAGCACCGCAGGCGACGAATGTTTTTCCTTCTTTTCGTGAATTAGGAGCTTTTTACATGGAAATTTGATACGACAAACACATGAAACACAAAGTTTCGTAAAATAAAAATTGAAATGTTTCCCTTTTTGTTTTTCACAAAAGTAAAAATTTTGTTTTCATTTCGACAAAATGAGAACGATGATGAAAAACAAGGAAATTGCTGTGAGCGGGAAAAGTTGGTCGTCGTTTGCGTTTTGTAATAAATAATATGACACTGTGAGAAATTTTGCGGAATCCAAAGAGAAACATTTGCAAAAGCATATGGTGTCGATCCTTGTTTAGATTGCAGTTTAGCTTTTAATGAAAACCGACACACATACGAAGAAAGCAAAACCACAACCGCAGTTTGCTTGCATAGATAAACATCTCGGTTGGATGTTTGGCTGGCTTGCCAATTGAAACAAAAGCGTTATCTTATGTAATTGTTTGTAGGTAATGTGTAGCCTTATTTAGTCGGGTCTATGGAAAAACTATAAACTAACAGCAACGAATGACTCGAGGTGAGATAAATTTCATTTTTGCTAATTAAAAATCTCGAGAAAGTTTTCTTTCTTTTCAGTAACATTTACATTACGAAGAGGGATTCTAAATTTTTATTCGGGCAATTAAAGCTCGAGCAATTTGGAACACGAAAATTTAAAAAAATGAAAAAAGATTCAACATGGTAAGTTTATATATTATATATTTAGAATTATATATTTTTGTACAAATTTCAGATTTAAATATTTTTATCAAAAAGAGCATCTGTGGTTCTTTTAGATTAGCTGATATCTATGCTTATTCATACATTATCATGTTTTAAAAAGGCAATCAAAGAAGATCATCATTTTGTGGAATAATACTACCAATTTTGGAAAAGCATTAAGTTTTGTAAATATCAAAAACGTTTTTTCGAAAATCATGTGTGTTAAGAATATATATTACCAGATAAAACAGAATACTGAAATTTCATCGAAACAAAAATGTCCATGCCAGGATTAAATTTTATTGATTGTAATGCTCCCTATGCATGTGTGCTGATGTCACTAATCCGACTGACAAAAAAGGTCGAAGGCTTCTGAATTATAGCGCTTATATCGAAACGGCTTTGGAGCTCTATTGTTGTAATTAAGAGAAAGCTCAAGATTACTTTTTCCAAATGTATCTGCCTTCAAAATTTTTAATTTAAGTTTATGTGATATTATATTTTTATGGTATTTTAATCGATTTTGTATTTGATATTTTTTTTCAAAATAATTTTTTTCTTGTTTGAAAAAAAAGTTATTTTTTTTTCAAAACTTTCTATGAAAGATATACATAAAACATTTTATAAAATTCAGTCTTCAGTCGTTAAGCTAAAGATAAAAATGTAAAATTGAAATTTTTTGATTGATTTTTTAAATATAAAAAATATTATTCTCTTGAAACATGATTTAAAGAATTAATACTAGTAAAATTTCAATCTTAACCTTAAAAATTTTTGCTCGAGCATTAAACTTCCCAAAAAATTGGAATCCCCAAAATACTTCAGACACAATAACTTGTAAGTAAAAAGGCATAAACACAACAAAAGTTGTCGTAGGCAGTAGCTTAATTACAAAAATTGTGTCTCCTTTTGCCTGGCTGGCATCCTTTATTTATGTTCGTTATTTATTGCGGTATTGATGAATGCAATAACACAGAAGCAAACATGTGACGCCTCATCTAATAATATTGTTGCACTTCCTTTAAATGCACTCAAGGTTGCATCTAGCAAGAAATATTTGCTCCGATCTTAACACAGTTGCTATTTTTTGTGTGCTGCTGCTGTTTTTTTCTAATACAATTTATTACCATCATAAAATACATCTTGTGACTGTCTTTTTGTTCACTGCTTTCTTGTGCAGCAAAAATTCTTTTCCGTCAGAGAGAGACACATGAATTACGTGCCTTGGAAGAAAAACGCAGAGCAAAACGAATGAAGACGAAGAACAAGCATTTAGTTAAAGAGAAATATATAAGGAAAATATTTGTTATATTTGTGAAACATTTACTTATCTCGTGTTTTTTGTTCCATTTCCGACTCTACTTGACTTTTGTTCGCTTTCAGACAAATGACGATAATAATATTTGTGTGTGGCGATTCAACTGCAGGAAGACTTGGCTTGTTATTAAGTGACCGTATAATTTATGGATGCCGATATAATAAGATTACGAGTCAAGTTAGAGAAAATATTTAGTTCCAAGTCTGAATTCTCTTTCTCTCTCTTGGTTTCAGTATGTGGCAGCAAAATGCAAAATATGTGGACAAACTATTTTAATATCATGTTCCCGAAATGGAAAGAGATAGTGTGTGGTATCAAAAGTTTGTGCCATGAAACGAAATTGGAATCGAAGTTCATGCAACGACCGAGATGCATGTTGAGATAAGTTAATAAGGATAGATGAAAATTTTCGGAATTAGTCCAAACACAGGACGAGACAAGATAATATTGGAATGTTTACGAACCAAATATTTAGCATAAAATATTGGCAATTTAAAGTTTTGACAGACATTGGTTGTTATTGTTGTTATTCGTTATGTGGTCCGAACCACAATAAATTGGTTAGAAACTAATTTAAAGGTTGCCTTAATTGGGTCTCTATAAACAATAGAAAGTACTGGGCGTCCCCTTTTTTCTATTGTACAGAAACAATAAACCTTTAAAAGGTTAAATCTACAATTTTACGATCCATTTTATGTCACAAAATCCCTGAACACGTGTCGAATGTTAATTAGACAACCACAAAAATAATTATTCAATTTTTTCAAGGACCTTTTTCTAATCATTTTTTACACTTTAATTGACTTATTTGCATAAAAAATTACAACATTTTTTTGCTATGCACATAAACCCTCATTTAGCGCAAATTAAGTTGCACTCCTATGTTCATAACTGGCTTAAATTTGCATAAAATGTAGCCAACGACGAACAATGATGATGATGATGACGAATGAAGAGGCGGAAGAGAAAAAAAAATACAAATGAAGAACATAATGAACTATTTTTTCTAAAAAAAAATGAAAATGTTATTATTATGAAAAGTGGTTGCAATGCGATAACGATGCAAAAATTCCATTATGAAAAAAAATAATAGTTTGCGTTGAAAAATTATAGTTGGCGTTCGTGATTTGTTTTATTCCGCGAATTGTTTGTTATTTGTTGATATGCTAATATTATCAATTATTATTTTATTTCGAATATTGAATGTTGAACATATTTCGGAGCAATTTTAGTATTTACTCTAATGACATTATGATTTTATGATTATAGGAATATGATTCAGCAGGCAAAATTTAAATGTTTTGGTCAACAATAATTTGATAGCTTTTTGAGATTTAAATTTAATATTTAGTATAAAATTATGTTATGCATAAATTTACATGGTATAATTAAATTTTATGATACGTTTTTTATATTTCGTGGAATATAATTTATTTATAGATTAAATCTGGAAAATTTTATTGTTTATTATTTTGCAGTTAATTTTATTGCATTTTAATAATATATAAAATAAATATGATGTTTTGTTTAAAAATCTAATAAAAAATTTAGCATTGTATAAAAATTATTATTTTTAAAATATTTATTTTAATTGGTTAAAAATAAACATAAATTAATTTATAATTTGGAAAAAATATATTTAATATTAGAAAAATTTTTTTAAATAAATTTTAAAAATATATTTAAATAAATATTTTTTAAAATTTAATTTACTTTATTTAATTTTAAGTTACAAAAAATTTTTTTTTGGAATTTCAATAAAATTAATATGATATAGTTATTTAAGAAAAATTAATATAAATAACAATTAATTCATTAAAAAATAAAAATTAATTAATTTAAATTAATAATAAATATAAATAATATTTTTTTAAAAATATAATTTTAAATTAAAAATAAAAATTTTAAAAAAATTCAATTAAATTTATAAAAAATAATAATATTACAGCTATTCTTACATAAAAAAAACTTATGTATAAATTCATGAAAAAATAATAATTTATTAATTTAAATTAATAAATATAAATATATTATAAATAATATATTTAAAAATTTAATTTTAAATTAAATTTTTATTTTTAAATTCAATTAAATAAAATTTTAAAAAATTCAAAGTAATTAAAGATATTTTTACATAAACAAATAATTATTTTATTAAAAATAAATTAAATATTAAATAAAAATTTAATTAATATAAATTAAATTAATTTATATTTTGTACAAAATTTTTGTTCTCTTGCATTTATTTTTCAAATCATATAGAATTAATTTTAAATTTAATATAATTGTATATAAATGAAGGTTAAAGTCAACAACCAACAATAATATTAAATGACTAAAAATTACAAGTTACAAATTATTATTCTCTATTTTACATAGTTTCCATAAACAAATGGCAAAAATATATTTTAATCACTGTGTTAAATGTATAATTTCTGTAAAATTACAATATCGCCCAAGCTCTTTTTACAAAATTGTGGCATTCTGTAAATTTGCATGCAATTTAATTTTGATGATTATTCCAGAGCAAAATTGCATAAAAATTAAATATGCAACTAATTGCTTAGAACACATGCATCGACGAGCAAAATTATAATTTTTATTAAAAGTAATAATTAATTTAATGTTATGTGAGGAAAAATGTTTTCGCTCATTTACTTCGAAACAGACGAATAAAGGGAGTAGTAATTAATGTTGCGGAAAAATCACGCAAAAGTAAATATTTAATTGAAAATTGGTTAAAACATCGCTCGTGGTTAATGGCTTGGCGTGTTATCAGCACAATAGCAGCAATCAGATGATTTTTCGCAAAAAATGCTTATTTTCGTATTTTTTTTTATCAATTTGTTTTTTTTTGCGCCAAACAATTCACAGTTAATTAATTTCCGAGTACACTCAAGTTTATTTGACTACCTCATCAAAATCTGTGCCCATTAACTCGATTGTGTTCGATCGAATGAAACGTTAAGTGGATCGGAATTAATGTACGGGACGAGGCGTAAGACAAAGAAAAATGCGAAACTTTAAATTGCTTCATGAATATTTAATTTTAACGTCTTTTATTTGTAGCCAGATTGCGTTTAGGGGACAATAAAGACGGGAATTGGAGCAAATTTGGTGAACGAGACAACAAAACATCACAACAACACGTGTTTCGGTGCGTGTCAGACAACTTTTTTTTTTATTGAAAGCATGAAAGGGAAAAGTCAATATCGATTTTCTATTTCTATAAAAAAGGGACTTGAAACTTTTTTTTTCAACAAAAATGTTGAAAGTCTTTTGTTAAATTTATTTTATTTGAATAACAATTGTCTGTTTTTCCTTTTTATTTTCTCTCTTTCTCCATTTTTTGGGGAAATTTTTCGAATCAATTGAGCGTCGATTTCTCAGGTGTAACGAGAGAAGAGAAAATAAATATTTAGTCAAAATATTGAGACAAGCAACAATCAATTTTCCATCTTGCTGTTTGTCTTTCCGAAACAAATAAATTTCGACAAGCCACATAAAAAGAGAGAAACATTTATCATTTTTGTGTAAATATCGATAAGAATCTCGTCACTTTGTTAAATTTTTGGTCGCGTGTGGCATCGCGTGTTACCTTGTTAAATATTTCCTTGGTAATAATGTTGTTTACGCGGCTAATATTAAAAATTTTATCGGACAATCAACAAAGAGACAAAATGGAATTTTTCATGAATTTTTCATTTCATAAGACAAAAATATCTTAACCGTTAAATTAATATTTATTATATTAAGAAAAATAAGGGGAAAGCAGTGAAGGAAAATTTTTCATGTTAAAAAAATTAAATTAAATTTAATTTAAAATGAATAATTAATTTTTTTTATATAAATATAATATTTTAATTTTTTTTTGTAGTTTTTGTTTTAAACTTTTTAAAAATTTTTTAATAAATAAAAAAAAAATAAATTTAATTAAATGAATAGTTATAATTTTTTTAATATTTATTTTTTTAAAATTTTTTTTATTTTTTAAATTATTTAAGAAAAAAATAAATTAAATTAAAAAATTATTATTTTTTTTAATATTTTTTATTTTTTTTAATTTTTTCAATTTTTTTTTAATAATTTTTATTCTAAATTAGATATAAATTAAAATTTAATATTTTTTTTAGCAAAATTAAAAGTAAAAAAATTAAATTAAAATTAATTGAAGATAAAATTATCATTTATTTTAATTTAAAATATTTTTTTCTTGTTTTTTTTTTTTTAATTTTTTTTTTTTATTTTTAAAATTTTTTTTTTTAATTTTTTAAATAAATCAAAAATATTTTAACAAGTTTTTAATTATTTTTATTTTATTTAATTATCAACTTTTAAATTTTTTTTATTTTAATATAAAATTTTTGCTTATAAAAAGTCGATATTTTTTTTTTTTAATTTTTAAAAATTTGTTAGAGGATTTTTTTAATTATTTTAAAAAATTAAAGGAGAAATTAGGAAAAAACTTTTTAATTTTATCAACCTGGAATGTAAAAAATTTCATTTTCTTATGAAATCATTTATTTTTTTTCTGGCCTTTTTCTTTATTTAATAAAAAGAGATTTATTTTGTCTCCAAAAATTTTATCATCACCAAGAAAAAACTTTATTGTCATTTTTTTATTTCTTTTTTCACCTAATCTCCATTGTTGTCATTATTATTAAATTTTCTCGTGAATTTCATTGTGAACTTGTGTGAAAGTGAATGACTTGTCAGTTTCATCTCCTCCTCCTTTCTTTTGTCAAATAAACTAGTTTAATTTAGTGGCGTACGCCAAAAAAAGTGAGAGAGAGCAAAGACAAAAACAAGCATCTGCTTTTTTTTGGAGAAACATCATCATCATCTTTCTCATCTCTTTTGTAAACATCATTAAAAACCAACGAAACTCCATAGACACTGTAACAACAACATCATCATCGTCATCATTCCACTCGTTTTTGATAAAATCATGCTGGCTGGATGTTTCCGGTTTTTGCCCAATTTAATTAGAGTCCGTCGTAGTTGTTGTTGTTGTAACGGGAGTGAAGCGCAGATAGATTGAGAGATAAAAAAAAACAACACAGGAAGGTAGAGGGAGCAAAAAAAGGTATTTTATTGATCAATAATTGAAGTAATTGAAACGAGGCGTAAAATTACTTTGCTGAAGTATCCGTGGGTGAGCGGGAATAGGAGGATCACAAGGTCCGACAATTTTCCCTTAATAAAAATGTTTCATTGATTCATTGTTGTCACGAACGACATCGAAAATCAATTAATGGTTATTTAATGTACCCAATGCCAGAGAAAATGAAGAAGACGAAGAAGGACAGATGTAAAGTCATACAAGGGGAAAATGAGAGACGTGACTCATTAGCAATTTTAAATAAAGGCTTTTCGTTTTTTTTTCTTCAAGTCTTCCGTCTATAAAGCGTGTGATTATCGACATAAAAGTCATCTCATTATGTTTTACACGACACTCGGCCTTGATCTTGTACGCTTTTTTATTAGTTTGAAATTGGCGTTCAAGTGCTTTGCACTCTCTATGTTTCTCTCTGTACATGTGAGGAAGGAAAAAAAACTTCAATGTCAAATTAGATTAGCATTTGGCAATGAAAGACAGAACGAGACACAGTTTTGTTGGTATCGTGTCATGGGATTATCCACGTTTCGTTTTTAATGCCCTGTGGTATGAAATGAGATTAATTTTAGTCTTAGAGACATATTAAAGGCAATGAATGAAAGTTCATTAGCAAGTTAAAAAAAACTACGAAAAACTTTTTTCTCAGTAAAATTTTACTGAATTAACTTTTCATTAAATAATAATTTCCTACTTACTTAATTTTTTTGAGAATTTCGTTTTTCAAAAAAAAAAATATTGAATTTGAAAACATATTGGATCAGCTTTTCAGATGAAGAAGCTTGAAAAAAATTTTAAAGACTTCTGTAGAAACTAACTTTCTTGTTCTTTTGTTCAAATAAATCTTTCTGAATAGATTTAATAGTTCGTCTCAATTATTTCACACAAAGTCCATTCATAGTCTTCAAACTTTATTTCTAAAGAAGAATAATAAGATTTTTATTCTAACATAGTCTTGCTTTGGTACCTTTGAACTTTAACAGAACTATGCAGTCAATCTGGTTCTGTTTCAAAATTGTTTTTAGCTTTTTCATATTTTTGGGTTAGTTTACATTTACCAGCTTCAGCTTCTCATTGTTTCATCAAAAAGTTCTGCTGCAAAGTTTTTGAAGATTGTGAGCTAAAGGTACTGTTTTTATAATAATCTGCCTTGATTTTACTGTTTGGTTGAAATATTGATAGAAGTTGTACTTTAAAGTCATCCTATAAAGGAAGATTTTTGTCTTTCATCAAGTTTATTTTACTGAAAAAGAAACGAAATTATATTGATAGAAGTATTCGAAAAAATTTTTGAAAGACTGAAATATAAATTAAAATATTTTTCAGAAGATTCAATTTAAAGACTTACTTAAATAATTTAAATAAATTTCAACAAACATAAAAAAAATTTTTTCAGCTTGAGTTTGGATAAAAAATTCTAAAAAATCGATTTTTAAGTTCGTTAAAATTGATTTTTAATTTAATGAGTAAAATTTATACCTTTTTGAACCACAGGGCATGTTACGTAACATTAAGCGTTGATTGACAAAGGCTTTCCATGTTGATTACCATTATCGATTGGATTTCCATTAAAAATGTAATCCTCCTTTTCTTTCCGTGTAAAAATTAACATAAACTTGTTGAAAAGTTTCCACACGAACTCTGAATGTTGATTTTTAATTACTCTTTCTCTTTGTCTTTCAACTTTTCTCTTTTCGCTTGGAATTCATTCAAAAAAGTAAGAAAAGTTACATTTCCGTCTTGGTCACAGATGGCAAACCAGCAACTGCACATTCGTAATGCATCTACTCAAAAATATCGATTTGCAGCATTTCCTTCAACATTGCATTACTCAACGTTTGCTCTTCTACAATTTTCAGAATTTTTTTTAAGTTACACATTGCATGACATGCCATCCAAGGTAGACGATGAAAAATTCATGAATTTTGATGAATAGCATCCTTCTTATCAATTATTTAACATATTTCACGTCATCAAGCCGAGTCTCACTGACATACTTTTTTTTTGTGAAATGGATGCTTTCATAACTTTTTTTTCTGGTTCTGTGTGAAAAATAGTTTTAGTTAATAGAAGAGAAAAAATATTTCGCCGCCGCAACAGATCGTGGCATTTTCATTTTCTCGAGTGTTTCGTTTATTTTTTTTATTCGGAACGAAACCTGTTAAAGCTCTTTACAGAAAATTTGCATTTTATCATCGGCTTATTATATTATTTTTTTCGTTGCCACTTTTCGTTACTTTTTCAATGATGAAGAGGATGGTAGTCAATAACCGCCTTATTTGAATAGAGTTTTTAAGAAAATATTGAATTAGCAAGAGGCGAGTTTAAATATTTCCGTGACATTGAACTTGACCAATCAACCTTGAGGAAATAAAAAATGAGTAATGAGCGGGATTACTTTTGTTTATGGCTTCCTTAAGACATGAAAAGATGATGAAAAATTGGCTGTTATTAAAATTGCGTTCATAATTATTGCGGGAGATGAGGCTCTGAGCTGTTAGCAAGGTCAAAATGATCAAATTGTGGGATTTCAAACTAATTTATTTTGATTTGAAATAATTTTTTTTTAAATTTATTTTTTTTTATTTTTTATCATTCAGAGTTTTTTTTTGTCATTCAAAAAAAAAAAAAAAAAAAATAATTTTAATATTAAATAATAAAAATATTTAAAAAATAAATAAAAAATAAAAATTTTTTAAAATAATAAAATATAAAATTTTTTAAATATTAAAATTTAAAAAAAAAATTTAATTTTTTTAATTTTATTTTTTAATTTATTTTTTTTAAATTTACTTTTTTTAATTTTTAATTAAAATTAATTTTTTTATAAATTTATTTTTTAAAATTAATTTTAATTTATTTTTTTTTAAATTAAAACTTCAAAAACTCTTTTATTACTTTTACCTCAAAATTATGTTAAAATACTTGAAAAATATAAAATTCCCTCCATAAAAAACCAATGTTATTGTTATATTTTCAAACAAGCGAGTAATTAATACAGATTTCTTGCAACAAAAAAAAATATGAATAATATTACGAGGGAAAACATTTTCGAGGAAGCGTGTTCCCTCCGGCAATATTCAACGCAAAACAACAATGATGAACTTTTCCACTTGTCTCAAACACTTAAAATAGTGCAAAGCATCATCATCATCATCGTTATAATCATATTATTACTGCTGTTGTTGCTACTTCAGCTGTCGCTACCACTGAGGAAATACAAATTAAAAAGTATGTTAAGTGCTTCTTGGTCGAATGATTTTATGGGATAAATTTGTGCCGTTAATTGCTTATGTAAATCGCGACGTCTGATTGACGTCTAAAGCTACGTGGTAGGGTTCGACTTGATGGGGTAGAAAGTCATTGATGTAATTAAAAATTTACGTCATTTTTGAAAATGTCAAAGATTATTTTTTTTGATGTTTATTTCCCGGGCGAAAAGGATAAATCGCACAACTAACATTTTTAACAAACTGAGAAAAATCGATTTAAAGTTTTTTACGGTTTTTGAGCTATAAAAATTTTTTTAAAAACTATTTCTTCATTTTTAAGCGCACTAAAGTAAATAATTAGAAAGTCATTGATGTAATTAAAAATTTACGTCATTTTTGAAAATGTCAAAGATTATTTTTTTTGATGTTTATTTAACCAGCAAGATATTTAAATATTTGCTTTTTTGTCATTTTTTCCGTATAATAAATTTCATACAAAAAAAAAAGAAATTTAATATCTTATTGTTTATTACAATTTTTCATAAAATGTCATAAAAAGAATGTAAAATAAATATTTTTTCTCGGAAAAAAGTCTTATGAATATATTCCCACAAAAAAAAAGATTTATCATCAGGAAACCTAAAGGTATAGAAGTTCATAAAGTTTAATTAAGTTTGAGTGAATTTTAAGTACCTAGTTTTAGTTTCATTTTTCAAAAGAACTTGAGAGACAAAATGGTAGATCATATTCGATTCGAGGAAAATGTTATTAAATATGAAATTTATGTTCGAATATTATTTGCTTCAGGATAGTAATATGTCATGAGATGAACATCATAGAATAAATATTGTTCAAAAATATTTAAAAGTAATAAAAAAAATGTTTGAAAAAATAAATCTATTTTTTTAAATTAAATTTTATTTAATAAATGTTTTTTTTATTTTATAATTTTTGAAAAATACATAATTTTAGTAGATAAAATATGTTTTATTTATTTTTTTCATACTTTTAAATTTTTAATATTTTTATTTTATATGTTAAATATTTAAAAAAAAATGTACTAAAAAGTATAATTTTTTTTTGAATGCATTAATTAGTTATTATTTTATTTTATTTATTAAAAATTTAATAGAACAAATATTTTTCAAAAAATATTTAAAAGTAATAAAAAAATGTTTAAAAAAATAAATCTATTTTTTTAAATTAAATTTTATTTAATAAATTTATTTTTTTAATTTAATAATTTTTGAAAAATAATTTTAGTAAATAAAAAAAATATTTTATTTATTTTTTTTTCATAATTTTAAATTTTTATTTAATATTTTTATTTATTAAAAAAAATGTACTAAAAAGTATAATTTTTTTTTGAATGCATTAAATTATTATTTTATTTTATTTATTAAAAATTTATTTAAAAAAAAATTTTTTTTTAAATTTTAATTAATTTATTATTTTTTTTTAATTTTATAATTTTTGAAAAATAGTTTTAATAGGTAAAAAACATTTTATTTATTTTTTTTCATACTTTAAAATTTTTATTTTATATGTTAAATATTGAAAAAAAAATTACTAAAAAGTATTAAAAAAATTAAATGTATAAATGAATTATTATTTTTATTTAATTATTTATTAAAAATTTATTTAAAAAAAATTTAAAAATTATTTAATTAATAAGGTATTTATTTTTTTAATTTTTCTTTTAAGTTTTTTAAAAATAATTTTAATTTATAAAAAAATTATTTTATTTAATTTTTTCATATTCTTCAATTTTTTATATTCTTATTTATATTATTTTGCATAAAATTTTTAATAAAATATTTGATTTGTTAAAAAATTATTTTCACAAAGGATTTTCTCTTTGTCATCAAAATCCCCCTTAACTACAATTAAATTCAACATGATTGTGGTTTTCGAAATTTCTAACGAAATCTGAAAATGCTCATAATTTTGCCAATTACATTTGAAAAATTTTTAGACAAAATCCTTATCATGTAAAAATTTGCCTTACAGCAAAATTCAATTCCAATTTATTTCATGTTATTTTATTTAAAAAATAAAACTCAGCAAATTTTAATAACATTTTAATGTCACAAGCTTTTCTTGTTAAACGGCTTACGAACTATGATGACTCCCATTCTTTTTGTAATTTATTTATATTGATCATTAAATACGACGTCATTAAAAAATGTCATTAATGGTATAATGTTGTAGAAATCAATTAAAAGTCATTGTTTGACATCATTTTATTTATTATTTAATTAAATTTGATTTTAATGTTTTTTTTTTATAAAACTTAAAAGATGTACTTAATGTTAATTATTTTTTTATTTATGAGGAAAGAAAGTGCACTCTAAAATATTTAATTTAAAGTTTTAATTCCTCAAAAGGAAAACATAATTTTTCAAGTTAAGTCTTCTCTTTGTGGCTTTACTAAAAAAAAACATTTTGTGCAAAGAAACATCACTCTAATTACCAGACAGCTCATGACTCACATCTTCTCGGAAACTTTTTGTCTGAATAATGAATCAAAGCCGAATCAAAGCAAAAGTTTCCCACTTATGACCATTTATTGTTATCATTGCCAACACACATGTCCGAAAAAGTTTCGATATAAATAAACAAAAAAAAAAGTTTATCTCTTTGTCGCACATGTTTCATCCTGAATTATTTTACTTTGATTTTTTTCCGTACCAAAAAAAAAATGATCAAAGAAAATCTACTGCGTAGTTTTGGGAGAGAAAATTTAATTTAACATTCCTCAATAATTAAACGTGTAGAGGAAACAATTTAATTAACATGTTTAAAAAAGTTTTTCATCAACTATTTCAAACTATTTGTTCGTGAAACACAGGAAAAAAAATGGTTTCCCGCGAACACTTGATTTATCGTTACAAAACTTTCGAAATTTCACTTTGAAGTTAAAATATTCACGCCTCGCAAAATATAAATCATTTTCCGCCGCAAAACAGGATCTCAACTAATTAAATGCGTAATGAAGACAAATGTGCGAAACTAAGTCATTTTCTAGCTTCTTCAAGTTTATCATCTCGTAATTTACTTGCGAGCGGCATAATTGATAATATCATCGATGTTAATATATGCCTCAAGTAGCACGAACAGACATATGCGACAATTGAATACATAAATTTCACGATTATCGCGCCAGATTATTTATAATGGATTGTTGAAACATCTGAACTATGCGCGTATTTGTACTAATTTAATATAATAATGCAAGGGAATTTATTAATTATTATCATGAAATAATAAGAATAATAATAATGAAGCGGCTAATTAGTTTATATTTGATAATAATTATATCAGACGCATTAACAAATGGAATTTATATTGATTTATTGTCACTTTCACGGTCGCTTTAACGTTTTTAGTGAATTATTATTATTTTTTTCCGTTTAATGATATTATTTAATAATTAAGGAAAAATAGAAAATGATGGATTGAATAATAATTTTATTTTATTATTGAGTCATTAATAATGTGATGTTTAAGTTTTAGTGACATTAATTTTTTTTACCGTACTAATTATTTTTTTTTTATTTTTCATGTTTAAATAAATTTTTAACCTAAAGGATTCAACGAACTTAGCACAGACATGATAAGGAAATATTTCAAAAAAATTTTGGTAAGTTATTTAAAATTTTTAAGATATACAAATAAACATTATGCGGTAAAAAAAAATTTTTTTAATTAAATTTTATTTAATAAATTTATTTTTTTTAATTTTATAATTTTTGAAAAATAATTTTAGTAGATAAAAAATATTTTATTTTTTTTTCATACTTTTAAATTTTTAATATTTCTATTTTTTATGTTAATTATCAAAAAAAATGTACTTAAAAGTGTAAAAAAATTTTTTTTGAATGTATCAATTAATTAATTATTTTTTTTTTATTTTTTTATTTTTTTTTTAAATTTTTTAACTTTTTAAAAATAATTTTAATTTATAAAAAATTATTATTAAAATTATAATAATGTTCGAATAATAATTTTATTTCATTATTGAGTCATCAATAAAGTGATGTTTAAATTTTAGTGACATTAATTTTTTTATCGTACTAATTATTTTTTTTTTTATTTTTCATGTTTAAAAAATTTTTAACCTAAGGGATTCAACGAACTTAGCAGAGACATGATAAGGAAATATTTAAAAAAATTTCGGTAAGTTTTTTTAAGTAAATTTATAAGATATATGTATAAATAAATATTAAATTTAAGTATTTTTTAGAGACGTTTAATTTTTACTGAAACTTGCATTATAATAAAGATGAAGCAATAATGGCTATAATGGTAAAAACATTGAAGTTTGAAGCTTTTCGATTACTCTTTGTTCAAGATAGCAACGACTATACGAAAGCGAAAAAATTACCTTTATATAACACCACAATATGAGTATTATGGAGCAAAATTTATTAAATAACTACTATGGAATGAAAAAATATGGAGAACTATGAAGAAATATGGAGATTCGAATTTTCGTGTTAAATGAAGCAAAATACTAATGAACTTGAAATGAAGAAACATCTTTCGGTCTATGGCGGATGATGACAAATATCCGCTTCCCGTAATTGATAATCTTCTGAGTGAGTTAGGCAGGAATAAATATTTTTGCCTTTTAGATTTGGAAGGGACTTACGCTCAATTATTATTAGATGATGAGTCAAAAAAATTAACAACAATTTACACTCCTTTGGGACTTTTTAGTTTCAACCGCCTTCCTTTCAGCTGTTTCGGCTTCAGCCAGTTTTAAATCGACCATGGATAAAATTTTTCTTTAAATTCGAACTTCTATAAGTTCGTTGATAACTTCAGTATCAAAATCTTAAAAATTCTTGATCTTTTTTTATGTTCAAGAATTTTATTTATTCTTCCTAAAAATTCTTATTCTCACAGCGTGCCTAATATTAATTTTTTAATTATCTCATCATATATTCTTTATGACAAACAAGACGCCTCCCCCATTCCATTTCTCATATCCATAAATTAAATTTCTGCGTTTTAACTAAGTTTTTACTCTAATTTATACGTACGACTTCCGCAAAACGAAAGAAAACACTCGGAAGTGAAACTTTAGAAGTTCACATGCATGTTATATATAATTAAAAAAGTTTGTTTTCCCAACTTCGTGTGAGCGAGTATGTTGTTAAAATAATAATTATCTAATAATAAATGAAGTTAAAGAAATGCGCTTTTACAAGTTTTCTTCCTTTATGTTTGTTTCGTTTGAATTTTTTGGCGGGAGAAATGTAAGATCAAATTATTGTGTGATAATATAATGAAAGACGAAGTTTGCTCAATTGTGGGGCTTTTCGTTCCATTATATTATTTTTTTACAGAGTTAATTAAAAAAGATTTTCGAAATATATAATTTTGCTTTCAACAATGAAGTAATTCTTGATAAATTCCATTTTTGGGTCGTTTTAAATACTTTTGCCAAAAACCATCACTAACGAGTTAAGTGCAAATTTTAAACTAATTAAATGTTTAAATGATGATGATTTTTGTGTAAAATTCCTTAATTTTATTATAAATTTCGTCGTTTATTTATTTTAATTTCCGTTAATGGAAAAAGGGAGACAAACGGTACTCCAGATGTAGTAACGAGATAATTTTCTCAAAGAAGAAGGGATCCCAGTCCCTTTTTTTCGTGCATTTAATTTTATCTAAATTTTGTATTTTTTTTTCTTTTTATTTTTAAAAGTTGGAAAAAAGCCACGTAATAACAATCATCAAAGGAAATATTTGTAAATAAATATCAAGAAAATATGTTTTTTTTTCTCTCGACTACCAGCAAAAAAAAAATGAAGAAGGAGCAAAAGAAAAGAGTTTTGCAAAAAGGGAAAGAAAATTAATTCGAGAAAATTATTGCGGTGATCAAAGTAGTAAGCACACCGTTGCGTTGTCAGAGATTATCTACTACATTAATTTGCGAGAGACGAGTCGTGTATGCGCAATAAATGTCTTAAGGGACCATAATTAGTTGTGATAAAATTAACAGAAAATATTACTTTTGGGGATATTGAGCGTGATAAATAGCGATTTTCAGTCTGTTTTTGCTTCACAGTTGCAAAAAAACAATTAAAACCTTCCTTCCCAGAAGTGACTTGAACTAAGAGTCCTTCTCAAACACGAAAGAAAAAACCTTTTTCTGATTTTTTTCTTCGTTGTTAAACATCGATGTTTCAATTAAAATCAAGAAAGGACCATGCAGGTGAGTTTTTGTTTAATTTTAACATATTCTTAAAATAATAATCCCTTTTTTACCATCTGAAAATGTGAAGATACGGAGATATTAATGAATTTGACTCGGATTGGGATTACCGAGTGAACTTTGAAATTATTTATTCATGCGATGCGATGTCTTGTGTTACCTTTCGGGATTATCGTTGGAAAGGTCTTTGTTATCAACGTGATTATCATTATTTTTGCTTTTATCTTTTTCCTTTGTTCGGGGAGTTTAAACGGAATTTTTGATGAAATATCGTTGATTCTTCGGATCAGTTTAGTTTGGAGGACATTGAACGTCGTTGGGTAATAAAAAATTTATAAAATCGTAATTTTACGGTCTGGAAAATCTTTTTGTGGTTAAAAGTCATGAATGAAGCTTAATTATTTGTTTGGGAAGAACAACTTTACCACGTTTTTATATGTTACAGAATTTTATCAATTTGAAATGTTTCATATTAATTTATGAAATTTGCAAAATTAAAATTAAAATTTTTTTTTTTTGATTTTCTTTCACAAAATTTAATTTTTTTTCAAAGATTTAAACAAAAATTAAACAATTTTTAATTTTTTTTACTCAATATTAATTTAATTAAAAAGTATATTTTTTGTTTTTTTTTTAATTAATTTTTTTTAGAAAAAAAATAATTTTTTAAAATTTTATTTAAACATTAATTGGAATAAAATTTGAATTTTTATAAAAAAAAACTAATTAAAAAAATTAATTAGTTTAAAAATAAAAAATAATTAAAATATTAAAATAGTTTAATTTTAATTTTTTTTAATTTTAAAAATTAATTTTTTAAATTAAATAATTATTCAATAATTATTAATTATTTTTCAATTTATTTTATAATTATTTTTTTATTAAAAAAAATGTTTTTTTAATTTTTTAAAAGTTTTTTAAAAGTTTTAAATTAATTTATTAAAATAAAATAAAATTAATTAAATTAAAAATTTTTAAGTTAAATATTTAATTAATTTTTTTTTATTAAAAATTTATTTTTTTTACTTTTTATCAAAAATTTTGCAACTCTTCTCACATTTTTCTCTCTATATAACACGATAAAAATAAGAAAATCACATTCATTGTCTTTTTAATGGATTTCGAAGGTCAAACTCTTTGTCCGCTCGTGCATCGGATTACGATTTACACACAATATTTATCCATTTCTCATACAAAAAATGAACAAAAATCTCTTAATTGTCTATTTTATTCACGTAATACATGCCATTAACCGCAACACGCCGGCTTTTCATGAAGCACAAAAGGACACCACTTTCCCAATTGGATGTCCGTATTGTACGGAAAATGAGTAATGAAACATCTGTCGAACAGTAAACCGCACACAAACGAAACGAAAATGAAACCAACAACAGGTCCTAATCACTCAAAATGTAACAAGCCGCACTCTTAATCCCCATTTTTCGTGAATCAATCAAACGAGTGTTTGATCGGATCTTATTTGTTTGCATTTAGATCCTAATCAAACATTAATGCTTCAGATCATTTGAATGTATTTAAGGACCTCCAATGTGAATGAACCCCCCACGCTTAATTATAATGGGACAGTAGCTTTGCGGCGACATTGACCTTCACCGCATTCGTTTGTTCCCTCTCTGTTGGGGTAACATGTGGATTTTCAGCAAGAAAATACAAATGATGATGATACGCAAGTTGCTGTGGGACAAGAAACAAATGATTATTTAATTATTACGACTAATAAATAATATTTATGCTTGTCCCAAGCTTACCGAGGAACGACGAGAAATAATTTGTTGACACACCTGGCGGTATTGCGATGAGATTAGGACTCGGTTCCTTGTTGTTCTTGACAAAAAAAAAAATAATGTTTTTGATATTTATTATGAAACATTATTTTCGGCGTGTATGTGGCTTGTCAATATGTCGATAACATGCCTCGACAGATGAGAAAAGAGCCGAGAAACATGAGAGAATATTGATGTTGTTCTCGTTTTCAAGGTTTGTTTGGCTAACCAAATAATCCATTATCGGATTATGTAACAAAAATGTAGCAAATTAAGCTTTCAATTTAAAAAAAAAATTTTTTTTTGTAAGTCTGTCTGTAATTTTTTTTTAAATTTCACATTTTTATACTCCTCAATTTTTTTCACATTTTAATACTCCTCATATTAATTTTTTCTCATTTTTTTTAGAATTATTTTTGTACTGTTGAATATTTCAAAAATGTCTCAGATCAAAGAATTAAACACTTTCAGGTAAGTTTTTCTGTCTAAGTTCACATTTTTATACTCCTCAATTTTTTTTCACATTTTAATACTCCTCATATTAATTTTTTCTCATTTTAATACTCCTCATATTAATTTTTTCTCATTTTAGTACTCCTCGTACTATTATTTTTCCATAATTAAAAAATTTTTAATTATGATATAAATGAAAAATTTCTCATTTTAATACTCCTCTGAAATTTTTTTAATATTTCAGTGCTCCTCATTTTTAAAAATTAAATTCACTCTTGAGGATTTAAAAAAAGTACTTAGACCAAATAATAGAGAACTTTAAGGTAAGGTTATTTTTTTTAAATTCATATTTTTTTCCGCCTCATCTTATTTTTGTAGAGAAAAACTTTTTTTAAAAGCACTATCTTTGAGATTTTTGCAAAAAAAGCGCTCAAAGCTTAAACTTCAGCAAAAAAAATCATCGAAAACTTTTCTGGTAAGAATTCGTATCGAAAAAACAAGAGCGACGAGTGAAACAAAAACGTGTAAATGACATTTATGAGGATTATACATTTTCCTCTTTTTCTGTCAACGATATCGCCTTCACTTTCATTCGTTCTCCTTCTCCAACTTTTATACAGAAATTTATTGTGCCAAATACAAAAACGAAGATATCCATTGAAAAAAAGTTACTAACGCTGAGAGAACACAAAAATGTCGAGAAAAATTGTTTTAAATTGTTCCATTTTTCCTCTTTTCTCACTACTTTTTTTTATCCGCTTTTACTTTAAAGTTTATAACGAGTTGGATTTTTTTTATTTTGAACTTTTTTTCTCACTCACTTTTCTCATGATTAATGTTTTCTTTTGTATTTCGCTGCATTGCCTTGAAACTCATGCAGAGAACTGAATCCGAACGGGTGATGATTAATGATCCTATTTTCTAAAAAAAAAAAAAATAAACTAGAAGTGAACATTAAAAAGTCATGCACGACAAAACTAATTCTGAAAAATATTTTTATGAGCGACACGTGTTTATCAGTTCATTTAATTTGATGTCGATGCGTCAGTAACAATAACGTGCTATGAAGGAAAATCGTTAAGCGACAGTAACAATCACTTTGGATCATCGTTACAATGGAGAAGTGTTACGAGCGAGGATTAAGAGTGTCGTTGGATGGAGATGAGCAGAAGAATGAAGGAAAAAAGTGAACGTCGTCGTAAGATGTCCTGATAGTTATCGGATAATTTTTGATGTTTGGAGCAGATGGTTTTTTATGTGTGAAAATCGTTAAGATGAGTTTAATGAATTTTCTTGTCTTTGTAGGTTTGAAGAGATGCAATGATAGGCGATGATGAGGTCAGTAGCGGAGAGTAAAATAAGGGGCGATAACTTATGAGTTTGGTAAGTATAATTTTTTAAAGTATATTTTCTTGTATAATACTGGATTTTGGTCAGGTAAGAATAAAATTATTTTATAATTTTTTTTTTAAATTGTAATGCAAATTTTCATTAAAAACTAACTTCTTTCATGAAATAATAGGTATTAATAAGAGAGGCAACATATGTCCTCCTAAAGCCAAACAGATGCGGAAAAAGTATTTTGTAAAAGAAGCGATTGTGTAGACCATGGAAAAATTAAAAACAGTTCATTAAGAATCATGTGAATCTATATTGAGTCATCACAAAGCATTAGAAACCATTCTTGATCCAACCAATCAGCCAGGTCACTTTTAAAAAGAGCATTCTGATCAATATTGCTGATCCAATATCTCACTTGTGAATCTCATGAATTTTCTGAAGAATGCAAGATTTATATAAATGATATCATTACTAAGGAGTCCGCAGTCCGACATATTAGAAGTAGAAAGGGCGTCAGAAACTCGATGAATTCAAGAAATATATCGAGAAACTTTTAAAAACTTCAAAGTTCTACAAACATTTTAGTGTAAATTTGAAGGTACTCTGCTGACAAGATGACTGACGAATAATGACTTAGGTTTGATACAGAGAGAAAATATATATTAGACATCCAGTGTTGACTTTACAAAATTTAAAAATTTTACAAGTTTAATAGTTAAAATTTTTTTTTACTCCATTTTACATATATTAGCTTGCTTAAAAATAACTTAATTTGACAAACAACTTTATTCCATACCCCCCACGAATTTCTTTATTACCTCCGTCACTGTTCAAGAATTTGCGACGAATTAAGTTGCATAATATCCCGCTGTCGCTAGTTGGGATTTACAGCTAATAATGCAGACTACAAGTAAGCAGTCTCATAAAAATTTATATTCTGTTGTGTAGTGTAAGTGGTGACAAGAGTATTATAATCTGTCGTCCGGAAGATTTAACGGCTTTTTTCCATAGAAAAATATTTCCTCTTGAACACAAAAAAAGTGTTTCGCACGATTCAATTTTTTTTGCTACTCCCATTGAAATTTATCGGGTTTTTCCTCCTTCCTTCAATAATAACAATAAATAGATCTCGTTACACGTTATGGCAATGGGTTACAGCAAAATAATGGATTTTCATTGTTTGCTTAAACGATCATAAAATTGCATTTAAATTTCTTGTATATAGTAAAAAACGACTCAGGGCAATTTTTTTGCGCGTTATGTAACAACTAAAAGTTTGTCTATGTCTTTTGTCTCTTTATCTAAGGTGACAAAACTTTTTCGCTTTAGTTAGCTGACATTGCCCCTGGATCCATTCTAATCATCTTTTGTTTTGAGTTTTTACGTCGACGACATGTCATGATAAAAAATTAAAAAATTCCCCTTGAAACAATGTAAGGTCGTAAAGGTCTTATTGTTCTTGGAACAAAAAGAATTTTGCAACAAGACACATGAGAAGATGAAACTGTACTCACCTGCAAGGCAGATTACTTTTCAATAATGAAAAATGCATGAGAACCAATTCGTTGTTTAAAGGAATCTCCTTTGTTTCTGCAAGAGAAAAACAAAAATATGGAATTTTTAAATTAGTTTGGTCAAAGGTCTAAAAACAAAATTTTTGATAAGCAAGAGAAGCTTTTAATGCGAAAATTGCAAAAATTTAATTATTTCGTGCAAGGCATCAAAATAGTTTCCATTAGGTTATCCATTCAAAACGCAAAACAAAAAGCTTCAGAATTTTTTTCCTGTATTTTTTTACACGCGTTTTGATTTGATGTGACATAGAATTTTCCCGCTAATGGAAAAAAGCAGCACTTTTTAGTCGTATTATGGTACGTTATGTAACACAAATAAACTTGAATGTGGGTTTCTGACTATGTAGAAAAGTACCACATTTGTGGAGACATAAAAACAATGGAATCAATGGGAAAACAGGTAGCTATGAGAAATAAAATGCGGTTATTTAAATGGATTTTAGCGGAAAATTGTCTGGCTTTTAGTTAATGCTTGACGAGTTTTTTCAGAGGAAAACTAAACATTGTTTTCTATTGCATAGAATTTTTTTTAATATCCTACTCAAAGAATTTAAATTTTTATTTATTTAGTTTTATAAAAAAATAATAAAATTGAAATGAATAAATTAAATTAAATTATTATATAAAAAAAATATAAAATTGAAATATTAAAAATGTTTGAAAAATAAAAAAAAATCATAAAAAATATGAAAAAATTTAATTGAATAAAAAATAATAAAAATTAATAAATTTAGCTTTTAAAAATGAATTTCATAAAAATTAAAAAAAAAATTATAAAAAATTTGAATTAAAAAAATCATTAAAAAATTAAATTTAAAAAAATCAAAAATTAATTATGGAAAAATCATAAATAATATTAAAAAATATTAAATTAAATTAATTTTAACTTTAAAAACAAGTAAAAAAATTTTATAAAAATTTAAAAAAAATGAATTATTAATTTAAATTTTTTCACATTCATATTGATCCATTTTTATCCCTTTTTGTTAATTGACAAAAAGTTCCGGAACATTTTTTTTCGCTCTTTTACTTTATATATTCATTAAAACTCGTACACATAAACCCTGCAGGATTTTGTTGCCATAGAAATCACTTCACATTAACTTCTCCAAAAATTGTTTTCGCTCTCAAACATTTTCATTTTGCCAATCATCCGTATTCCATTCCACGAAGCGATAAAAACGCGCGCAAAAAAATGTAGGTTACCACAAACAAAAACAAATTTCCAGTTAAAAATAACAAAAAAGAGAGAAAAATCGTTCGGCATTGAAGCCATTCAACTGCATAAACACCGATAAACGACTTCAAATGACACAAAATAAACAAATTCCATCCGAAGAGTCCCAATTTTCCGTTTTCTGTGCTCAATAAATAACATCTTTTATACGTTTTACTGAGACACCTTCCACAGCAAACAATCGTCGTTATTGCCCTTGGGGTGTAAGAAGAAGAAAATTTCAATGTCTTCGAAGAAAATAATCATAAAAAAGTCACATTTAATATTCATCGTTTGCTCATGTGTTCAATTCTCGTGTCTCAGGTTCGCAATGTAAGAAAAAGTATTTATGCAAAAAACAATGTAACTCGAGGCATTTCGTCGTCGTCGCATTCATTCGAATGTGTCGCACGCAGAAGACATGCATGACAAGCAATATCAACATTACTCGGGAGAATTTTCAGATGGAGCTCTGACCTGCAATAACAACAACAAAAACAACGACGTTACATGACACGATAAATATTCAGAATTCAACTTGTCTTGGTCTCCATTATTCCATCAAATGATGATGATGACGGAGTTCTTTTTTTCGTTTTTCGATTCAGGTACATGCAAAGGGAGTGTTGCTTAATAATGAATGAGCTGACATTAAGTTTTATTGTTCACGAGATGCGTCATCGGAATTCCTCGTATATGTGAGATGAAGACGACTAAACTCACTAAACTTGTTTTTAGATTATGTATTGTCTCATTTTAATGATTTTTTTTAAGATTTTAGGATTTTTGTTGGTTTTATTGTCTGTCTGTTATTTAATTTCAAAAAATTATGTTAAAAAGTTAAAAATCAAAAACAAAATTAATTCTATAAATTTTTATTAAATGTTAAATAATTAAATTTTCTAATTAATTATTTTAATAATTAAATTTAAATTTAAATTAATTATAAATTTAATTTAATTTAATTTTTTAAATATTTTTTATAAAAATAATATTTAAATTTTTATTAAATATAATTATTTTAATCAAATATTTTTTTAAAAAATAAGTTCCGATTTTTAAAATATTTAAAATAATTATAAAGAAATTAAAAAAAAAATTTTAATTTATTTTTTCAATTATTAAAAAATAATTTTATGAAAATTTAAAAATTTTAAATATTTTTTTAATTTTTATTTTAAAATACATAGTTTTTAATATTTTTTCGAAAAGAATAAAATTTTAAAAATATAATTAAAATAAAATTAAATAAATTTATTAAAAATTTTTTAAAAAATAATTTTTAATAAAATATTTTGTTCTGAATTTAAAGTTAATTCATTTATTAAGGTAATTAAATTATTTAAAATAAATAATAATTAATTTTTTAATATTTATAATAAATTAAATAATATTTATAATTTTAAATATTTTCAAAAAAAAAAATTTTTGAAAGCTTTTAAAAATAATAAAATTTTCTAAAAAAAAATTCGAAATTTAAAAATTTTATTTGAAATTTTTGAATTTTATTTTTTAAGAAATTTTAAAAATAATTTTTTTTAAATTAAAAATAAAATTTTAATTAAAAAAATAACATTATGAATTTTTAATTTTTTTTTTTCAAAATTAAATTTTAAAATTGATAAAAAAACCAACTTAAATGCGATTCGCTTAATTTAACGAAAACTTTAATTTCCTTGTTATTGTTTGTGTAAAGCGATAATACTCAAGTAAATAATTATAGGTTATCGCTAAAGTTCATTAAGTAAACGTCGAGTCTTCAATGATTTGTTCTCTCAGTTTGTGATTTAACATCGTTCTGAACAGATCTTAACAAGACAATTAAATACTTTTGTGATGAAATGAAGTTACTGCGTTTCATTTTATTAATTCTTTCGACGGTTTTTGTGCTCAATTGTGAAGCAGGTCGAGGTTTTTCGAGTCGTGGCGGCGGAAGTCGAGGAGGAGGAGGCTGGGGTTCAAGACCTTCATCTTCTGGGTCTTCTTGGTTCGGCAGCAAATCAAAATCGCCAAGTTCGCCTTCGTACAGTAGACCATCGACAAATAGTCGTCCCGCTCCAGCGCCAAGTTACGGATGGAATGTTCAAAGTCGCCCGAGTAATCCATCGCCATCAGCTTCGTCGCCGGGATCTTTGAGTTATCCGCGACAACCTGCTTATAATCCTTCATACAATGCAAAACCTGCGATCAGTAATCCATCTCCAGGTTCTTTGAGTTATCCGAAGCAACCGGCATACAATCCTTCGTTTAATTCTAAACCTTCGACAGGAACAAAACCTGTTGGACCTCCAAGTACAAGCGGATCATATCCAAAACAACCTTCAACTAGCGGAGGATCTTATCCGAAACAACCTTCAGCTCCTGTTGGTCCTCCTCCATCATATCCGGGATACGGAACAGGAGGAGCGAATCCTCCTGCCTATAGTCGTTACACGCCAAAGTCTCAAGCTCCAGCTTACAATGCTCCATCATATGCTACTCGCCCAAATCCTCCTGCTTATTCTCCTTCAGCTCCAAGCTCTCAGGGAGTTAAGCCTTATTCAAATGTGAATACCGGAAGTTATCCGAAACAAACTTATACTTCAGTTCCTGCGAGTCACGCTTCCTATCCTCAGCAGCAATACGGATCTCATAGCTATGGTTATGGAGGAGCGCCCGGAGGATATGGTTACGGAACTCAAAGCCATGGTTACGGATATGGCGGAGGACATGCTGCTCCTGTAGGACCTCCTGTGTACAATCATTATGGAGGAAGTGCAGGATATGGATATCCAGCTGGACCAACGATCATTAACAATCACTATGGCGGCGGGGGATTCGGAGGGGGATACGGCGGAGGATATGGCTATGGAGGAGGAGGATTCGGCTCTGGAGGTTCAGGATCTTCGATTGGAAGTCATTTACTCACTGCTGGATTGTTTTATGGCTTAGGAAGAGTCACAAGTCCTTCCTATGGTTATGGTTATGGAGGTTTGGGATCCGTACATCGCTCGTCTTCGTCTACGACAAATGTTCACAATACTTATAACAATTATTACGATCATGGATCGACTACTACAAGTACAGTTACGCCTCCAGTTCAAGCAGTTAATACCGATACAAATACTCAACCTCAAGCTACTAATGTACAACAACCTCAAGGTCCATCGCCGACAGATATTTATCTAACACAACCGAAAGATCCATACGGTGTAATTATTCCATCAAATTCAACAAATACCAATCAACCTTCTGTACAAGAACCGCCAGTCATCATTCCTCGCACTGTCGACCTTACGAAACAAAAACTCTACGAACCCGTTGAAGTTCCCTTCGACGAAGTATCGAAACACAAAATAAACGAACAACCGTTGTGGCTTAACGAGAGCATAGATCATCTCGTTTTCTATGGTTTGAATTTTCCAACATGGAATGAAACAACAGTCATTAAAAGTGCTCCGTTAGTTGCTGTTAATGCGCCTGTTAATGAAGCAAATCCTTCTCAAACAACGACGACGACGACTCCAAAGCCTGAACCAGAACCAACAGGATTGGGCGCGAAAATAGGAAAAATATTTTATAATGTTGTCAGTTGGTTCTCGAGCGGATATAAGAATGACAATGCAAATGCCAAAACTCCTCAGATTTATTTAGAAGATGAGACTCAAGGAAGGCCCGAAGCGGAAATGTTGAGAAAAACGTTGGAAGAGAAACAAAATGAAGCGGGAAAAGTTTTAACTTGATTTAAAATTAATTTTTTTTTGTTAAAAAAAATCAATTTATTTTGTAAACAAAAATAAATATGAAATTTGCTCGAAAAATAAAATAATAGGTACATAAAAATAAAACTAAAATAAATATTTTTGTTTTAATATTTTGTTATTTTTGAATAAATTTGTATTTTTCAAGAGATTCAAGGAAGTATTTTTTTTTATTAATTAAAAAATTTAATTAAATTAAAATTTAAATTTAATTTATTTAAATTAATTAAAAATTTTTATAATTTAATGATTTTTAAATTATTATTTTTTAATTTAATTTAAAAATATTTTTTAATTTCATAAAAAAAAGTTTTTATAATTTTTTTTATGTTTTTATTTTTTTATAATTTTTTTTTTAATAATTTTATTTTTTTTAACATATAAAAAATAAAATAAAATAATAAAAAAATAATTTCTAAGGCAAACTTTGTGAAAATAAATATTTTTCTTGCATATGTATCATACAAGAAATTTTCTTTTCACATTTTATACCTACAAGAAAAATAATAATAAAAAAATAAAATACAAAAGAATTCCGTTTTGTGAGAAAAAACAGAAAACTCAGCGAACGATGAAACAATAATAATAAATATCTTGAAGCGAAATCAATATTTATCTACTTTTTATTCAAAGGTCGAGGATGTTTTGCAAACAAATTGTTAAACTATTACATCTTTTTCCCATTTTATTTTTTTTATTTGTTTTTTTTTTTATTTATTCACTTTGCAAGGCAAGCTTAGACAAAAAAAAAATTAAAATGAAAAATGAGAAACGCCGAGTGTTCTGAAGGATGATTAAAAGCCAGACAGACGTCTTACGACAAGATAAACACATGCAACAGAAAATTTGAGGAGTGTGAGACAGAATCACACGAGATATTCCAGGTCATTAAACAACGAGAGAGATTTTAGGCATGAAAAATGATCCTTCGTCAAATACGTTGAATTTTTGTTTTTTTTTTAGTTGTCTGTTGCGGAAAAAATACATAGAAAAATCTTATGACCTATCACGTTATAAATTTCGATTCAGACTTTTATGAAGAGCGATTATAGGAAAAATTGTAAAAATGTGAGTTAATAAAATTATGATTAGTATTGGGTTTTTTTTGAAGATTTAAAATTACGTGTAAAAATATTTTTGATTTTTTTTTTTATTTTTTTTTTAGAAATAATTTAATTTAATTAAATAAAGTTTTTATTTTTAAAGCAAAAAAAAATTGACACTTGTCAAAAATTATTTTTTTGTCTAATTAAATTAAGAAAAAAAGTCGAATATAATACCGCATTTTTTCTTCGAAATGCGGTAAAAAATGGGGACGTCTGGTTTTCAACAAATTATCACACAAAACAACCTGGCATCTCCATTTTTTCTTAATTTAATTAGACAAAAAATAAATTTTTGACAGATGTCAAAATTTTTAATAAAATTAAAATTTTTTACAATTTCTTTTGAATATATTTTTTTGAATTATTTGACTTAAAATTATTTTATTAAATTTTATATTTTCTTTTCAAATAAAATAAATCATCATGAAATTCTATTCAAAAAAAAAATTCAATGCAATCAAATTTATTTTAATCAACTTTCCACGAATTGAATTTCCACAGAGACACATAAAAATAATCCATTCAAACACCGAAAAAAATCCACTTGAAAATTAATCTAAATGCACCCATAGGGAGTTTTCGCTGAATTTTTTTGTTATTTTTTTATTACTCCAATGACAATTTCTAATCAACAAATCCCGAATCACATTTTTTGATTTTTCTATCATCAAAAAAATATAAAAAAAAATCAAATATGTTACATTTCACTGAATTTTTTCTCTATTCGTGTGCGTTTGATGCTGGAAATAATGTAAAAGTATTCTCCGAAGGCAAATGCATCATCACAAATGCAAGAGTTCACAAAATAATGAGAGATTCACAATAAAAGGGAAAAAACTCATGCCCAAAGGTGTGGTGAGAAGGCAAATTTTTACCCGCAATCAGATTTTTCTTTGCCTGTACGACATTCCGGTTCATCAATCAGACACACGATTTGTGTTAAATCAATTCCTTTGTGAATATTTTCAGACTTTTTTTCTCTTTTTCAGAAGTAAAATGAATGAATGCAGTAAGCAGTAAAAAAAAAGTTAAAAGGAACAGAGAAGATATTTATTTTACGGAAATTTATCTTGAATAAGCAATAAAATATCGTCTCTGTGCCTGATTGTGATGCCGATAGTAAAACGATAAAGCAAGAAAAAAATTTTTTGATGTAAGAAACACATTTTTTTGCTCTATTTCCTTTCATTTAAATTCCATTTTTTTATTTCTTTCTCTCTGACGAACAACCTGAAGGAATAAATAAACTGCCGACAATATATTTAAAAAAAAAAGTAAATTTTTTGTCGCAGAAAAAAAATATTTGCAATTACCAAGTCAATAAAAGCATTTTTCATATCCATCGCCTCGGGCTGTTCGTAGAAAGTTCAACCATTAATATCGTTTGTTGTGCGTCCTGTCGATTCATTTGATTGTGTCTGGTAGTTATTTATCATTGGCAAGATGAATTTATTATATTAAATATTAATAAAATGAAAAATGAATGCAGAAAAATGTTTTTTTTGCTAACGATTTTTTTTCATATTGCAAATTTTTATTATTTTTTTCACTTACTGTGATTTTTATCTTATTTTTTTAATTTTAATTTTTTTTTTCTATAAAAAATAAAATTTTTGATGAGATTATTTTATTTACTTCTATAAATTATTTTTACTTAATTTTAATTTATTTTTAAAAATTAAAAAAAAATAATAATCATAATTTTAGTACCCACACAAAAAAAAAAATTTTTAAAAAATAAAATAAATAAAAAATATTTTTTTTTAATTAAATAAATATAATTTAAAAATAAAATAAAATATTTATTTTTAAATTATTTTTTTATAATTTTTATTATTTTACTTAAAAATTTGAACATACTATATTCAATATATTTTTTAAATATTTTTAATTAAATATTTAAAAAAAATAAAATGAAAAATAAAATAAAAAATATTTTAAAAAAAATAAAATTAAATACCTAAATAAAAATATTAATTTTTTAAAAAATAATTGAACAATATTTTTATTACTTTTTTATTATAATTTTATTTAAATTTTTAAAAAAATATTTATTCAAATAAAATTATTTATTAAAAAATTAAAGAAAAATAAAAACACTTTAATAAATAATTAAATCCTCATGATATCGATTTTACTGTCAAGGACTAACAAAAAAGTATGACTTGCAATTGTATTAATATCGATTTCCCCCAAGTTTTTTCAACCTTCAAGAATATTTCTACTTAAATTTATGCTCATTCAAAATTCATACCAGAAGTCGTGGTTAACCGGTTAAAAAGTTTCCTTCAACGTGAAACCAAACAAAAGGCAATAAAAATCATGTACTTTCACACACAAAATTCACTTCAAAAATTAATTCATGTCAAAGTCATTACATGAGCAATTGACATCGTCATCAAGTGACTTTTTGTTCCGCCATCGATTAAGTCATGCATTAATTATTTTTAACGATTGGATGAATTTTTTCTTCTCATGAACTACGCAGGAGATCTTTGTTTTGTGATAAAACTGAGGAAAAATTCGTTCATTCGAAAATATTTTATAAACAAGACGTGATGAAAGGCCTGACAGTAAACAGCATGGTTTTTTTTTCAATAAGTTTTTGCAATTGCAATAAAATTTAATGTTGCACAGACACGAAAATGCAATTTTATTGCGATTTTCCAGCGAAATGTTGATTCAGTCGTTTCGTAATATCAATATTTGTGTTGGCAGTAATTCTTTTTGTTCATTGTGTTGTATTGAGGGCAGCGACTCGCGGAACAAAGAATTTCAATTTATTTTCAATTTATGTTCAGTAGTTCTCAAAAAAAAAAATAAAAAGGTTATAAAGAGACAGCCCAGTGAACATTTTGAAATGTTTGCTTGAATTTTATTCGAAATTTACAACCCAATAAACATTTTAAATATCATCCTAAATAAAATTTTAAGTTTTCAACCCGATACACATTTGAAAATTTTTTATTTAATCCATAGATTTTTATCCCAATGCACATTTTAAAATGTTTGCAAATAATTAAATTAAACGTAAAACTTTTTAAAGTTTATTTTTTAATAATATTAGTCCCTGTGCACATTTTAAAAATTCAATTCTTATTAAAAAATTTTTTTTTTGACCCAGTGTACAATTTGAAATTATTTTTATAATATTTTTTTTTAAATTACCAATCTAATTAGTTTAAACGTAGAATTTAATTTTTCTTTTCAAAATTTAGCTCCAGTCAACATATTAATTTTTTCCCATTACACATTTTAAATTTTTCGACCCAATGCACATTTCAAAATTTCTGCAAATTATTTACTGTCGAATTTTAATTTGATAAAAATTTTTAAAAAATGATTAAAATTAAAATTTAATAAAAAAAATAATTTAAGTCCCTATGCACATTTTGAAATTTTATTCTTATCAAAAAAAAAATTTTGACCCAGTGTACATTTAGAATTTTTTTCATAAAAGTTTTTATAAATCTAATTAGTTCAAATTATGTTTTAATTTTTTTTTTCAAAATTTATCCCCAGTTAACATTTTAATTTTTTTACCCATTAAACATTTTAAAATTTTCGACCCAATGAACATTTTAAAAATTAATTTTATTTCTTTTGAAAAATTCATGAAATAACAAAAATATGTCAACAAGTGAAAAAACAAGTTATTTGTCTTCATGTCATATCATCAAGTCCTTTGTCAAAAAAATACAAAAAAAAATGTGACAAATTTGATGATATAATAATAAGCAACATCCACACACGCCCTTCTATTATCGTTATTTAGCATTGCCTTGTATGTCATTCTAAAATGATATTAATGAACAAATAAAGCTCTTCATTCCAATTGAGAGCGACAGACACCAAAACATGAAAATTATGTGCGCAACAATTGAAAACGTACAATAAATAATAATTAAGTCTCTTTGCAGCCATGTCAACATATTTTTTTGTCTGCTGTCTATTAATTAAGCATAATTTCATGGAATTGACGGGGAGGGAGAAACAGGACGGAATTTTAATGACAGCCCGAGACTAATGATGAAATAAGGTTAATATTTTACATTTATTTTTTTTTTGTGCCGTATGAATTTTTCATCAGCATCGTAAAAAAATAATAAAAAAAACGACACGAGGGAAATCTCATGGGAATTTTAATTAATTATCTGTCAGTCATCAGGTTATGATGTTTTTTTTTATCCATTTTATATCCGAAAATATTTTTGATAAATATTTTATTGCTATCTTTACAGAGGGTTTTATTTGTTAAAAAATTAAATCTTTTTGCATTGAAAAAAAAATCGCAGCTGGAATTCTTCCAAGAATCAGGTCATCAAATAATTTGACAAAAAAAAAAAGTCAGAATCTTCCATAGAAAAAAAATATAAAAAGATGAAAATTTTTATCTTTTTTTTCTGTATTTAAGTTCAACTTCCGTTTCCATTTTTTGCCGTTTTTGTTCGTCTTCTTATGGAATATGACAACAAAGATTACTGAGGAATTATATAAAATGAGCAAAAATTATTTTGGGGAAGGAATTTTGTGAAACTTGACAATATTTGTTGAAAGTGAGCGTATTTTTTTTTGCAAAAATTTTTTTATTAAATATTAATTTTAGATAAAAAATTAGAAAATATTTAATTTTAATAAATAAATAATTAATTTTATTTTATTTATTTATTAAAAAAAATTAATAAAAAATTAAATTCAAAATAAATAAAATAATTAAATTAAAAAATATTTAAAAATTTTTTAATTTTTAAATTATTTTAAATTTAATTTTATTTTTTATATTTTTTTTTTTATTAAAAAATTATAATTAAAAAAAAATTAAAAATTAATTAAATTTAATTAATCAATTTTAACCAATTTGATTTTTATTAATGAGATAATTTTAATTAAATAAAAATTTAAAAATTGTTCATTTTTTTATTTAGATTATTATTTTGCTTCAAAAATAAATTAAAAATATTTAAACGAAAAAAAATAAATAATAAATTAAAAAAAATTAATATTAATTAAAAAAAAAAAAAAAAAAAAAATAATCAATTAATTTAATAATTTAATAAAAAAAATATTGTAAGTAATTTTCAAAAATTTAAATTTATTTTTTAATTTTTTTTTTATTTTTTTTACTTTAAAAATAATTTAAAACTCAAAAGAGCATATTATCTCAATAACATCAAAAAATTTGTATCACTGCCAAAAGTCGTACTCTTTTCACGAAAAAAAAGTACAAAAATTCTTTCACTTCCTACTTTCTTGCCTCATTTTATGTTACTCTTTTTACT
The DNA here is from genome assembly GCF_036172545.1 of Culicoides brevitarsis. Lineage (NCBI taxonomy): Eukaryota > Metazoa > Arthropoda > Insecta > Diptera > Ceratopogonidae > Culicoides > Culicoides brevitarsis. Next base: position 37,690,897 of record NC_087085.1, on the reverse strand, counting down.
TTCTTTTGTTTCTTATCTCACAAAAAAGTCTCTTCTCGCTGTAAAATTATTAAAATGTAAGGCAAAAACATCTTTAAGCCATTCCGAATTATTATTAAAGTTAATAGCGACACCGTTTCGCCGTTGTTTTCATACAATTTGCATCGCAAAATATTTACATAAAGATAAGAAGACGACGATAAGCAAGTAATAAAGCATGAAATCCGCTACCGAAAATACATTTTGAAGTTCATTTCCAAATAAAATGAAAACTGCGAAAATAAAATCACACGCCAGATAAAAGAGTAATCCACTTCGTTCGCATTTCACGTTACGAATTTTGTGTGTATTTAATGCCAACTTTCGCAATACAAAGGAATAAACAGAAAGTAATTAAAGTGCCTTTTGAATCACAGAGATTTCGCAGCGCACGCGATTTATCTCTCTTTTCAAATCTTTACGGCGGCGCGTCTTTTTAGCGCGAAAAAAGAGTTACTCCCCTTTATTTAATTTTTGTATTTAATTTTATGGTAATTATTGTCGAATTTATATGTGAAAAAGTGTTTAAAACCGTATTTTAATATTAATCGTCGAATAATGAGGCAAAATAAATCGAAAATTTAATTAAAAATATAAATGTTTGAATAAGCGAAAATTATCGCTGTTGACAGAATTAATCGCGACATAAATTTTCATAAACTGTCAAAAATTTAAAAATTTTATTTTACAATTTACAAACCTCAAGACAATCGTTTCTCAGTTATTTCTTGAATTTTAAATTCTCTCAGTCGTTATTTAAAGCAAAGTTTCTCAATTTGAATAAAATATCGTCTGATGGAAATTTCCGAGAAAACGTGATTAGATAAGAGAGAGAAGAGATTCATGCATTAAAGATTTCTTCCAGCATCGCATGAGTTACGAAACTAAGTTTACTGTTTATAATATTAAATTGATATCGCAATGAAATTCCATGCAGCGTAAACTCTTTGAACTAATTATTCTTATAAATTTATTCTTTTCTGTTGCAACGTTGCTTATCTTGCAATATTTGTATGGAGCACAAGGGACAACAATTTAAGATGATTATCAGGTTTATTTACCTCTTATCTCGGTGACGGTCATTTGTTCATTGCATGCACAAAAGATAAAAAATGTGGAGACTGGATTATTTTTTGTTAGAGATATAATGGGATTTATCTCGTTTTTATGCATGAAGGTTTTTTTCGTAGATATTTTTTGTTCTATATTTTAATCAAGAATAAGATTTTTTTTATTTTTATGCAGAAGAAATGTTTCAAATTATTTTTTTTAACAATAATTGAAAAAAATTAAAATAAATTATAAAAAATTTTTAAAAATTATTTAAAATATCAAAAAATTCATTTTTAATTTTTTTATAATTTTAAAAATTTTAGTTTAATTTTTATTTAATTTAATTTTTAATTAGGTATTATTAATTATTTTTTAATTTTATTGAAAGTTTACCAAATTTATAATTTTTAATTTTTATTTTATTAATTTTAATTTTTTTTCAATAACTAATTTAATTTAATTTTGGTAATTTAAATTTTTTTTTATTATTTTTTTTTTAAAATTTTATTTTATATTTTTTGCGTAAGATTTAAATTTAATTTAAAAAAATATTTTTTTAAATTTTCTTTAAATAAAATAAAAAAAAAAATTTGTCAAATCATCAAAAAAATTAATAAAATAAATAAAAATTTTAAAAATAAAAAATTCAAAATTAATATTAAAAAAATTTTAAAATATAAAATTTTTATTTTATAGAAAATATTTTTTGCTTAATAGGTATTTAAATTTAAAAAAATAAATTAAATTTATTATTTTTTTTCACAATTGATGAATTTATAAAAGAAATATTAAAATATATTTAATATTATTATAAAAAATATATTTATTCTTAAAAATAATTATTTAATTCAAAAATATACTTAAAAAAAACTTTTAACGGTTAGTTTTTGAATTGACATTAACGAGTAAAATTTTTAAAAATTGACAATTAATTACAAATTCGAATATATTATATTTTATAAAAATTTTTAAAAGTAGATAAACTTGAATTATGCTGATGTTTATTATTTGTTATGATGATATATTTAATTTTTTTTTAATATTGTAACATCCTATGAATTTTTCTTTTGAGTAAAAATATCCCTTTGTTGATAAAGCTTCATAATACTCAAAAAAAAATCTTAATAAAAATTTCCCTTTGAGAAAACAAAAAGATTTTCGGTGAGTAAATATTTTATTTATTTTTTATGAAACCCAAAAAAAAATCCAATTTCGATTTTCATTAAGATCATATGTTCATTGCTCGATGCACGTGCAAAAAATATAAATAAAATTGAAATATGATCCGGTAATAATGAGGTTATTATCGCAATAAATTAGCTGCGAATTGGATAGGCATTCCGCGCGCGAATCCGAAAATTCTTTCTCCAACGATTTAATTAATAAATAAATCATTATTCATTCATAATTTGTTGTTGTTGTTGCGTTTACATTAAACATGTGTTGATGCGTCTGTCTGCTCTTGTTTATTTTTTCTTCTTCGCATCGGCGTTAACCTTATTATTGTTATTACGTGATGAGAGCGAAAAATTGCGTATTAATGAACGAGAAAATTTCTTTGCTGAACAAAAAATATTGGTCAGATTTTTTTTTTGTGGTTTTTTTCTAAGAAAATATTCATAAATAATGGGTTCTATAAGAGCAGACAAACAAAAATTAAGGCAGTGGGTGCTCTGTTGAAATAACTGATGAAGAGAAAAAGAGCAAACATGAACGTAATTAATATGTTTCCTTTAATCAAAGAACTGACTTGTGATTTTTCGTGCTTGTGAATGCATTATTCGCGATGTTTTCTGATGGGTTGTTAATTATGCAAAGCCGCAAGATATATGAGAATGAGAATGATGATTGGATTTTATGTAGTATCGTGTTACAATCATGAAATGTAATTTATACTGTTTCAGTCATATTAAATTTTCTTAAAATTCATTGAAAATTATTTGTAATTTTTTTCAATAATTAAAATTATGTTTAAATAATTTTTAAAAAATTAATAAATTAATCTTATAAAATATTAAAAATAAATTAATTATTAAAAAAAAAATAATTGAATTAATTTTAAAAAAAATTTTGAAAATTTTTTTTTAATTTTATTAAAAATTTAATTAATAAATATTTTAGTTAATTTTTTAAAAATTTTGAATTATTTTTAATTTTTTTTTTTTAATTTTAAAAAAATTAATTTGATAATTAATATTACTTTAATTTTTTTATTTTATTTAATTAATTAATTAATAATTAAATAAATAATATTGAAATTTCAATTAAAAATTTAATTTAAATTAAAAATTTAATTTTGATAAAATTTTTATACTTTTAATTTTTAATTTTATAATTTATTATAATTATTTTTTATAATTATAATTAAATTTATTTAATTAAAAAAAAAATTAAAATTAATTTAAAAAATAAAATTAATTCATAAAATAAAAAAAATATTTTTATAATTCGTAGTTTTGACCTAAATTTAAAAAAAAATATTTATAACAATTAATAAACAATTTATTACGAAAAATTAAAAAAAAATCTAAATATAAACTTTATGTAATAAAAAAAATTATATCATAACCTACTCAACATTTTCCAAACAATAATAATTTTTTACACGCAATTATGAACAGCTGTTCTCATTTTTTTTTTTTGAGCAAAAATAAATAAAAAAATACCGAAGGTTATCATCACTTTTCACTTTTCCGTGTATATTACATAAGCAGAAATCATTTACGCCCAAAAATCACTCCAGAAAACAAACAAAAATTTAAATAATTTTAAATTAAATTCCAATATCAAAAGGAAAAACGAAGCACGATGAGAAAACCGGGTCGCTCGCTTATTAAACTTTCATTATTATTATTATTGTTATTTTTATCGTGAAATCAAAAGATAAAATCAAACTACAAAGAAAAATTGTGCCACTGTTGTGTAGGCACTTTTTTTGTATAATAATAACAGAAAATAAATACAAACATTGGAAGAAACGAGAAAAAAAATCAATCTTTTTAAAGATAAACATTCCTGTGATGTTGAATTCTCGGAAATTTTTGAATAACCCTTGTAACAGGAGTGCGGTACAATGCGTTGAAAATAAATTAATTTTCCATTTTGTATTTATACAATAAACGTCGTTATCGAGAATACATTTTATCACAAAATTTATTATTACTTTATTTTATATCGAGTTTTATTGAAAAATATTTATTGATTTATTGTCGTTTGTGGAAATATTGAAATTTTAATATCGAAGATATTGACCACTTGTTTTAAAATAAATAAAATATTTAAAATTAATTTTCTTTTTTTTTTTGTCTTCAAGTATTTTCTCTTGTTTAAATATTTCCAAGTCCTTCAAGAAAAAAAAACTTTTCCAATATTTTTATTTTATTTTATTTCATTGAATTTAATATAAAATAAAAAAAAATTAAAAGTTTCTTAAAATAAAGTTTCTTTACCGCAGATAATTTTTTTTTGTTTCATTTTGCATCAAAATTCATTTAAAGAAAAAAAGGAAAAAAAAAATCTCACCAACTTTACAAACAAAAAACCATAAATTAAGTGATTTCCGATGTTTTCTTCAAATAAATCACAAAATTCGAATTTTCATTTCCAGAAAACTTTGTTCAATATTGATCGGGATTTGTTCAAACAAAAAAACAAGAAAATGAATTATTGATGGAAAACTACATTCAATACCACTTAAATAGGATATTAAAAGTCAATCATAACTGGGAACGTGTCTCCCTTTCTCTATTTCTGTCACTTTTCCTATTTTCTTCATTTTTCATCTATTTTTTTGTCAATTATTGAAGATTTATCATTTTTTATATTTTTTTTTGTGTAATTTATATTTAATGCCGAACTTAATTATATCTTGATAAATTTGGACATTAATAAACTTGAATACTTACCAAGAATTTCAGTAGCAGCTGTTTTGTTATTCATACAAAAAAAAAATAAATAAAATAAACAAAATGTAATAAAATATGGAAAATTTTAGTCGTTAAGATAATTTATTAATTATTATGAATTTCTCACACTTTTTGTTCGTTGGTTAATTATTTTTTTTTATTTATTTATTTTTTCGTTAAATTATTTTATCGATTTATTTTTTTATGTATTTATTTGTCGCACCACATTTTCTTTGCAAATTAACTTAATTGCTTGTTCTTACAATTATTTTTGTCTCGATTTTGTTTTTCTTTTGTTCATGAATAATTTATTATTATTTTTTTTGTGGGAAATAATTTATTATTAACACTTGTAATAATTAAAATTAGCACGAAATAAAAAAAAATATTTTTATTTAATTTATTTTAATTAATTAAATTAAATATTTATTTTTTTTTTATTTAAATATTTTTTTTTAATAATTTTTTTTTTATTTAATTTTCATTTTTTTATTTAAAGTTCATGTTCATGGAAAAATATGGAAAACGCTGTCTCGTGATAGAACGACCGTTCCGCAAGGAGTTCGCAAACAAACTGATCCAGAAACTGTAAACCCAAAAGCGAATTCACGGGCAAAACCAAAATAATTTTTTACATTATCACAGCGGTACGTATGGTGCGTACATGATGTCAGTGATAAGAAATAAATTCTCTCACGAAATTTCAACTAAACTCACCACAAATTTTCTCTTTCTCTCTCTCGCTGGAAATGCTTCCATGCCTTGCTCTTGTGGGACAAGCAACAGGTCTTTATGAATGAAATATATTTTCGCTGTACGGGGGGCGTTGAGCGATATACAGAAATAGTTGTCTAGTCATTTGACAGCAGGAGGAAGACAGATCAAATTTTCAACGGAAAACTTGAACAAAAACAAGAAAAATTGTCTAGTCGAATTTTTTTTTTATTTTTTTTTTTTTTACTTTTTTTTAAGATCCATTTCTCACACTTGGTATGCGCGACGGAAGTTCATTCGGAAAAAAGGATGTTTTTTCGCATTGCGTGTCTTTGGCAACAAAATTGCGAGAAAAAAATAAAGTATCCGGTTTCCATGCGAAAGTTAACTGAACTTTGATGGATACCTATAAAAACATAAAAATAAGGAGATATTTTTATAAAAAAGTATCGAAATACGAAAAAAAATGTTTTTGTTTTCAAATTTTGATGAATAGATAACAAAAGGACAGGAAAATGGATTGGGATGACATTTAACCCATTTTGGTGCTCGTGTTCGACGTCACGATGCGTCAATCATAAAGTTGACTGTGAATGACGGGGTAATTTATGTTTCTTTTGTTACCGTGTTTTTGGACATTTTTTTTTAAATAAAAGTAAAGCTAAATATAGTTTTTAGTTAAAACTTCCCTTAATGATATTTAATTTTCAATTTTAGTGAATATAAATTATTTTAAATAAATTTTAAATTCAAAAATAATTAAATTTAATTTATATTTTAAATAAATTAATAAAATTAAAAGAAATAATTAAAGATATTCAATATATAAAAAAAAAAAATAATAAAATAAAAAAAAATATTTATTTATTTAATTTCAACTTGAACAAAAATAAAAAATAATTTTTTGACTTAAGTTTCAGAATAATTGATTAATTAAATTTAATCTAACAATTTTAATTTATTTAATTAAAAAAAAATAATAAATTAATTTAATTTTTATTTTAATTTTTTAATAAATTAAATTTAAAAAAATATTTAATTAAATGAAAAATTATTAGTTAATTATTAAATATTTAAATTTTAAAATTTATTTTATTTATTTATTTTTTTTTTTAAATTTATATTTTAACTTTAAATTTTATTTAATAATAATTAATATAATCTAATTAATTTATTTATTTTATTTTATTTAATTTTTTATTTTTATTTTAAGTGATTTAATTGATTTTTTAAAAAAATAATTTAATTTAATTTCTTATAAAAAAAAATTTAAGTGATTTTTATTCATAATAAATTTACAATAATTATTTTATTTTTAAAATGTATTATTTTTTTATTAAGTAAGAGTAGTAAAAATTTATTTTTTTACCTACTTTACTAAAATTTAAAATAATTTTCATTAGTACCGTATAATGAATTTTATTAATTTTATTTTATTATTTAAATTTTAATAAATAAATTAGTTAAATAATAATTAATTTATATAAATTTGTATTTTTTTTTTTATAAAAAAAAATAATAATTTAATTATTTCTTATTTAACCTTTTAATTGATTTCTATATAAAATATTATTTACTTCTGAATTAAAATTAAAAAAAAAATGATCCACAATAACTCGCCACACATTTAATTTAATATTTAAAATATTTCGACCGAAAATGTGGTTAACAACATTTCATCACATAACCAGCATTTACCAATTAACACGTATTTAATTGTATTACGAGTCAGTCAACTTCGCCGCAATCTGCCCAAAAATTAATCGCATTACTAACCATTTTGTTGATAACATTGACAAAGAAAAAAAAAGTAATCTGCCGCTTGTTTGTGCGAAAAATAATGAGATTTATGTCAAAAAACTGCCAACAAAATGCATGAATCCAAAAATAGATGAAATTACATGAAATATGACGCGAGGCGCGACAACAACAACATGCGCCTCTAATTCTTTGTTTACACTAAAAACAGCAGTTATTAGATTACTTTGCGCGATAGAAGAACGCACGAGTGTCGAACAATGCCATTGTGTGTGTGTTTACCCAATTTTTATTCAATCAAGTTCGTTACAACACTCGATATCGAATCTTTGTTGTTGTTGTTTTTTTTCCACACCTATGAAGTAATAATTGGACGTAGATGGGAAAATTTATGGATAGAGATAGAACACGTGTGAAGCGAAAAATATAAGCAAAAAAAGGAGAATGAGAGACAAAAATTCATTGAATCACATCACAATTGATGAGAAATGTCAGATTTACAGACAAAGATTTGTGTTTGACGACGATTCGTTATTATTTTTGCGAATTTTGATTTGAATTCGAGAATCATTTGTTTGTTGTTGTTCAACTAGGCTAGGTGACGCGTAGGAGGTTTCGCGGAATTCAATCGAGGTTCAAAACACTTGTTTGAATACATTTTAATCTGTAACGTTGCTGGGTTGCGCAGCAATGTGCGGGAGTTCAAATGAAAAAAGTTCTCGAGAAAATTTCAACTCGTGAAATAAAAAGAACGAAAGAAAGGTTTAATCGTTTTATCGAAAGAAAAGAAGATAAAATTTATGAGGAAAATACAATAATCGGTTCTTGACAAAGTGCTTGATTTGCGAAAAATGTATGTTTCGCAAACTATTTTTTTTATTTATTAATTAAAAATTATTAAGATTTAAAAAAAATAAAATTTTAAAATTTTAAATTTCAAACAAGAATAAAAAATAAATAAATTAGGGAAAAATCAAATCACCAAATCAAAATTACTTTTTGGTGAATAAAAAATTACTTTTGGGCAAAATTGCAAATCAAAATTACTTTTTGGTGAATAAAAAATGACTTTTGGGCAAAATTGCAAATCAAAATTACTTTTTGGTGAATAAAAAATGACTTTTGGGCAAAATTGCAAATCAAAATTACTTTTTGGTGAATAAAAAATGACTTTTGGGCAAAATTGCAAATCAAAATTACTTTTTGGTGAATAAAAAATGACTTTTGGGCAAAATTGCAAATCAAAATTACTTTTTGGTGAATAAAAAATTACTTTTGGGCAAAATTGCAAATCAAAATTACTTTTTGGTGAATAAAAAATGACTTTTGGGCAAAATTGCAAATCAAAATTACTTTTTGGTGAATAAAAAATGACTTTTGGGCAAAAATGCAAATCAAAATTACTTTTTGGTGAATAAAAATTACTTTTGGGAAAAATTGCAAATCAAAATTTTTTCAAATCAAAACTTTCGAGTAAATAAAATTCATTAATATTTTTTGTTTCGAAACATAAAACTTTCACAGTCAGAATAATTTTTAAAAGTAAAATTGAATTTTTATTCCAGGTAATTTTGAAACACAATTCTTGAAACTTATCCTTTGCATCTCGAGTTTTAAGATTATTGATAAAATTTCAATCTGCAAAATTACATTTCTTCGGAAAACCATTAAAATTGTCTTTGAATGAAATATTAAAAAAAAGCTTTTTGCCCAAAAATCAACTTGAGAGCATCTTGCATAAAATATTTTTCTATTGTTAGAAATTTCATGTAAATACTTAATCAGCTTTTCGTTGCATTTTTGTGTCTGACAAGCGACTTAGTAGCTTCTCCCAATTAGCAATCAACTTTCGGGGAAAATTGTTTATTTCGAAGCTCAACTCTGTATTTACTCATCATCAAAGTCAAAATATTACTGCAAAATTTAATCAATTATTTATCCTTTTAAATGCATTTCCATTACAAATCGTATCATAGCCTTGCATCAGAAAAGTTTCAATATTTAACTTTGGGGATTAGTATTTAATATAATTTTGCTTTACAAGTTTGCTTTGAGCTGAAATTGTTGTAATGAAGATTGCATTGAAGTGCATATCGGAAGACAAAATTCTGAATAATTTACCAAATTTAATGCAATTTGTGGATTTTGTTTAGTAGATTTTCGAGTATTGTTGAGTTTTAATTGTATTAAAAAAGAGTCTCTTTGTTTAAATTTCTTCGGTAAATTAGTGAACCAAATAATTTAAGTAAAATTTACTGATTGAAAATGTTTGAAAATAGGAAATTTAATTTGTCATCCATTCAATAAGAGAAATAAAAGAAAATTGTTTAACACGTTTGTCATTGCCTGAAAACGTGAGCGCAAGTTATGAAATGATGATAATAAAAAAAAAAATCAATTTGTCTGTTGAAGTACAAGCATCTCAAATTTGCGTTAAAGCGTGAAGTGTAAAGAAGTGTCATGCTATACATTTTTTTTTAAATTTTATTTAAGCGCATTTTTATTTAATTTTTTTTAAAATAAATATTTAATAAAAAAAATTAAATTAAATTAAAATTAATAAATAAATAATTAAATAAAAAAATTTAATTAAATAATTAAAAATATAATTTGTAAAAATTGATTTAATTGTGATAAAAAAATGTATTTATTAAATTTTTAATTTTTTTAAAATAAATAATTATTTAAAAAAATTAAAAAAAAGTAATAAATAAAATAAATCAATAAAAAATTAATAAAATAAAAAATAGCTAAAAGAAAATTTGGAAAAAATAATTTAATTATTTAAAAAAATCATTTATTAAATTTTTAATTATTTAAAATATTGTAAAATAAAAAATAATTATTAAAAAAAATTAATAAATTAAATTTATTTAAAGTAAATTAAATAACCAATAAAAAATTAAAAAAATAAAATTTAATAAAAAGTTTAAAATAAAAATTTGAAAAATAATTTAATTAGGTATAAAAAACTATTTATTAAATTTATAATTTTTAAAAATTTTTTAAAATAAATATTTATTTCAAAAAACTGAAAAAAAAAATTAATAAATAAATAATTTAAAATAAAAATGAATTTAATTTAATTTAATTTAAAATATTTATTTAATTTAAAAATGAATAAAAAATAAATTTAATAAAAATGAAATAAGTAGTTAAATAAAAGCTTGGAAAAATTAATTCAGTTATTAAAAATAATTTAAATAAATTTTATTAATTAATTTAAATTTTTTGAAAAAATAATTTTTAAATTAAATTTACCAAATCTTGCTGCAAAAAAAATCCAAATCAATTTTTTTCTTTATTACAAAAAATGTACTTGACACCTGTTTTATACAATATTTTATTATTTTATGATCAAAGGCTGAAATTTAAAATGGAATTTTTTTATTATTTTTCTTCCATATTATTTTTCAATGTTTTAGTTATGCGTAAGTAACATACCTGTTCTTTTAACAAGTACTTTCCTTTATCATAAAATGCTGAATTCAATATAAATTTACTCCTGAATAAAGGATGAGCTTTTTGTCAAATCGCTTTGAGAGACATCATAAGAGATTTTAGGAAAACAATTAAAATTGAAGCCAAGCACAAAGCAAATTTTGAAAATTTTCTTAATATCAAATCCCACAAAAGCGACGGAATTCAAAAAGTGCTTTGATATGAAAATCTTCGCTTCGTGTTCAAAAGGAAATACGGTAGACCAACACTTTAAATATTTTAATGTCTCGGAATTATTCAATGCTCAAGTTTTCTTAAAACGTCACTTTTATGACACGAAAGAGAAAAATAAGAAATTTCATTGTTCTCTTTCAAGTTTTTATTTTTTTTCATCAGAACTGTCACATTGCGTTATCCTCACTATTAATGTTGGGCTTTATCGTCGGAATGCAAGCAATGAAAAAACGAGAAACAGGTGACTGGCTGCGAGACAAGAACAAACGATTGAAAGTGACATATGTAAGTATTATGCAACCTTATCATGAATAGCAAATGAGGTCGCCTCGTTGTTTACTTCGGTTTTTTGTTTACATTTCTGTTGCAGAATGCACGTCGAGTGTCAGCTTTAATGTTCTTTATTTCGATGAGAAACATGGGAAAATTTGTGAGAAAAAATTTTCGCGCTGCCAGTAAAATATAAATTTAATAAACTTTAAAATTTATAGAAAATTTGCATAGAGAACAGCATGTGATGTAATTTGTATATTTTATAAAGAAGTAGAGGAGAATTTTTCAGCATGTTGCATTGACACATAAATTTTGCTTGTGGTTGGGCCATTAAAGTTATATTGAACTAAAATTGAGGCGTTTTTAAAGTTTTTGTTGAAAAAATTAAATTTGTTATTTTTTTATACGAAAATTTTAAAATTAATAAAAATTTAAAATAAAAAATTAAATAAATTATAAAATTAATAAATATATAACTGAAGAAAATAATTTAAAAAAATTTTTTTAAAAAAATTTTTATTTAATTTTTTGTAATAAATTAAAAGTTAAAAAAAAATATTTAAAAATTAATAAATTAAATTTTTAATTTAAATAAATTTAAAATAAATTTTCATTAATTAATTTTTTAAATTAAAAAGTTTTTTTAAAAAAAAATTAAATATGACGAAAAAAAAAATTGAAATTTAATTATTTTTATTAAATTAAAAATACAAAAAAAAATTAATTAATCCTTTATTAAAGGTTTTTTTTAATTTTTTTTTCAAGCTAAAAATACAAAAAAAAACTTTAATTTTATTTTTTATTCTTTTTTATTATACAAAATAATTCTAGTTATATTTTTATTAATTTTACTCCATTAACCAGTTAAGAAAACTAAAAAAAATTAAATTAAATATTTTATAAAAAAAAATAATTAAAAATTTATCAATTCTTACTTTCATTTCCAGTTTCATAGACACTATTTGCCAAAACTCCTCCACACATCTGCCTCAAATTTCCGAAACATGGCAACTGGCACTTACTTTCATCAAGTTTAGCATATCCCGCATCCGCTGGATGGAGATTTCCGCAGTAGCAAAACTTTTTGCCTTGAAGTCCGGCATAAATGAAACCTTCAGTCGCACAAAAGTTGACACAATGCTCAATTGTGGCTTGTAAACCAAAATTATGGGTTCGTTTAAACATTCGATTCAATTTGTCCTTGAAACATCCGTGATACCTTCCGGGAAGGCGATTAATTTGAACGGCAGGAGCTGGAGCGGGAACAGGAACTGGAACAGGCACGGGAACGGGAACAGGAGCTACATTTTGAGGTTGATTCGTTGGTTGAGGCGTTCCAAAAATTTCATTTACTAAAGCTTGATCCGTTGGTCCACAATCTGCGCCGTAATTTGATCGTAAGTCCAAACCACAATCTTAAAATTTTTTTTTTATTTTTTAAAAAACTTTAAATTATTTAAATTCTCACCATTTGGTTGATTCAAATGAGCAAAAGTTGCATCAAAAAACCCAAAAATAACTAAAACTACAAACAACTTAAAATTCATCTTTTTTGTATAAAAATAAAAAAAAATCACGTTTGATCAAAGCAAAAGTTGAACAGAGACTAGTTCTTATAATAAAGACGTTAGTTTGTTTGCTTGGGTTATTTACAACGTTTGACGTGATAACCCAAAGAAGTTCAAGATCGATTCTTTCAAAACCTTGAATTCTATTAAGAAACGTAAATTATGAGATTATAAAAATGTCATTTTTGTGAATAACCCAAAGTCATAGCGTTTGTTTGCATTTTTGTTTTGTACGATGGTAAATCCATCGACGTCTATGTGTGAATGTCATTTATGTTTGCAAAAGATGTTTTGCAAGAATTGGAACAGCTGTTATCTTTATAAGATGAATCATCAAATCGTGTCTTAAATTTTACGTTGAATCAAAAATTTTTTTTTAAATTTTAACGGTCATTTTTTTAATTGACATTTACGAATTTTTGTTTAAAACTTAAATTAAATTTAAAAAAAAATAGTTTTATGATTTTATTTTTTAATTGACTTCTCACAAAAATTTAATTAAATTATTAATTTTTATTAAAAATTAATTATAATTAAAAATTTTATTATTCAAAAAATATTTATTATTTATTATTTATTAAAATTTATTATTTTTTATTTTTATTATTATTTTTATTATTTTATTTAAAAAAATTAATAAATTTTTTTTGTAAAAAAAAGTTTAAAATTAAAAAATATTATTGAAAAAGCTAAATTAAAATTTTTTTAAAATAAATTTTTATTTTTAATTTTAATTAAAAAAAATTTTTTTTTTTTTTAAACCAAAATTAAAAAGAGCTAAATTAATTTTTTGGAGCGGCCTAACTTCTCTTAAAAAAATTATTTTATTTTTTGACTTTATTTTATTAAATTGACTTTAATTTAAATTAAAAAAATAATAAATTTATTTTTCATTAATTTTTTTTTTATTTTTAATAAAATAAATTTATTTATTAATTTTTTATGTTAATAATAATAAAATAATAAATAAATAAATTAAATTAAAAATTAAAAAAAAAAAAAAAAAAAATAAAAAATTAATTTAAATTAAATAAATGAATTTATTTAAAAAAATCAATATTCTTAAAATTAAATAAAAACTCGTTTATAAATAGTAACTCGATACCAACATTTCTATAAATAAATCATAAAAAAAATATTAAATAAAATAAAACTAATATTTGATGATGCAATGAACCACATAATGAAACCTCCATCGGATTTATTTCCATTATTTACAAATTAAATATCACTATTGGCGCCAATAACACACATTACCGCGCACTTTAACATAAAATGATGTAAAAATACAAACAATTTGCTTTACACTCTGCGGTAAAAAAAATACAACAACAATATAATTTATTACTAAAAATGCAAATATTTTTTTAAATGTATTTCCGTTGCGTTTACTGCATTTATTTAAAAATTGAAAAAAAAAATAAACAGAACGAGAGCAAACAAATAAATCAGTCGAATTACAAAACAAGAAAAAAAATTGCAAAAAATAAATCTGTTGATTTTTATTGGATTTTTTCGAGCTTTGAACTTTTTTTTTTCATTTGAATTTTTTGTGCATTTTTTCCTTTTGATGTAAAATAAGTTGTTATAGGCGTCGTGGGTGTTAAAACAGAAAAAAAAGTTATAAATAGATTTTTTGCTTTGGAGAAAATTTTTCTTGATAAATTGATAATTTTACCCTTATTTGATGATGAGATCTAAGCTCTTGTGAATAACCTCAATTTAGAAATAATTACGTCCCTTAAAAGGTCACGTGGGTGAGTTCGACTAAATTCCACGAACACTTAATAAGCTTTAATTGTTTCATTGAACTTTGCGCAAATGATTGCCATAAATTTAATTTAATTAAAAACTTTTGCTTTCAATTAAAGTAATTTTTCGCAGTAACCGTTCCATTTGACGTCACATTTTTCGTCTCTTCGCATAAATTTTCTCTGCTAATGTCGTCATTATCGGATTCTCCTTTCGACGTGTCTCTGCCGCCGCCGCCGCTTTCAGAGCAGCAAAAACTTACGCAAGACTATCTCTACCTCATGGATGAACTCCATAAAGCTCTTGCCATCACGACAATTCCTGACGAGGACTTTCTCGTGCACGAGTGGAAAGACAAGTTCATTAATGACTTTTTTGCACGCGTCGATGCGGGTCGCACGCGAAACTTGTATCTCGCGAAATTCATTGAATGTCTGCGAAACAAACAGCTAACGGGACCATTTTGTAAATTACCTCCTTACGGCGACTTGCCAGAGTACAAAAGCGGAGCAACAAGTATTAAGTCAGCTCCGGCATGGCTCGAAAAAATGGAACGCGAAGTTAAATGGGATACAAGTGGCAAACCGTTTCAGTCATACTTTGCTCGTAAATCGTTAGATTATGGTCGAGGAACATGCGTTTGTATCAGCATAGCATTTCCCCATAATGATGATGATGACGACGATTTCGAAACGGAAACGAGATATCGGAAAATGGGGACGCCAGGTGTTTTGTAAAGTCTCACGAAGTAAAGATATTTTTTTTGGGTAATTTTGAGAATGTTTTTGAGATAAATTTGAGGAAAGGCGTCAGATGGAAATAGTTGTTAACACACGCATGATCGGTTTCACACTCCATAGATTAAATACGTTTGTTTAGATGTTCAGAGAGACACTACCATCCTACAACCTCATGTATTTTATCTTGTTAATTTAGTAAATTTTTTAAATAAACAAGAAATTTTTGTGTGTGCGAACCAAATATTTACACAACTTGGAATCTTCGGAAGAAACATCTTTGTTAGTGCGCATCGGAGCGTATGTCTTTTGATTTTATCGCAATTTAATTGAATTATCTACACTTTTAAAAGTACCAAAGAAAAAGAGCAAACCTAAGGTCAAATTGTGTGTAAGACAGAGGCGTTTGTTTAGGCAAGACAGACATCGGAAAAAAAACTACTACGAAGTAATGGAAAAATGTTTACTTAGGACTGGGTGAGAAGACGATGAAACAAGAAATAGATTATCGAGTGCCTGCTTTCCTTATCCGAATCATCTTCACTTTTTCCCGATGACTAACACTCGAAATTTTATACAAAATTAAACCCGACCGAAGGAATGAGAGACTTATCTTGTTTCTTGATCAATAATCTGTTAAAAGCCTGTTATACCGTTACATGGGAAAGTGTTGCGGTGAGTTTTGTGGTTAATTTAACAGGAGATTTAAATGAGTATTGAGCATGTTCAAATGCTTTAAGGAGATTTATTGGAATTCGATTTACTTGTGGTTAACAAGATGTATTGAGAATTAAGCAACAGATTGTTATCGATATTTGTCGTTGAGACATATCGTTAGAGAAAATCAATTTCGAAGTGAGCCATGTTTGAATTCTTAACAAGATTCAATTCGAAATCAAATTTCTCTTTTTTTATTTATTAAATTTTTTAAGTTAAAAATATACAAAAAAAATAGATTAAATTAAATTAGTTTTAAACAATTATAATTTTTCCAACGTATTTTTTTCCAGGTTTTAAAATTTATTTGTCGTCATTTAGATTCTTCATTTTTAGTTTTGCTTATACCTGAAATGAAAATAATTAATATTTATTTTTTTTATATTATTAGGTACTTACCTTACTTGATATTAAAGATAAATAAAAATTGGCATCCCATCAAACTTACCAATAATTTTTTTTTGTTTAAAGCAACTGCTTTTCCGCACATTACACTCTGAAATAGCAAAGACTAAAGTCGCCACGATCGGATTTATCCAGAGATATATGTAGGACGATATCCCATCAGAGAATGGTAGGACGGCAGTGATAGTCTCGACTAGGTCTGCCACAAAGTACTTGACTTCATGCGCATCACATTAGAAAATTGTCTCAACACAAAACGAAAAGAAGAGATCAATAAAAAATCAGTTGTTTAAAAAAAAAGACAATAAAAAAAATCTTACCCAAAATAGAAAAATCGAATAAAATTTTTAACTTTGTAGTACAATTCCAAAATTCATGTGAAATTGTTAACAAATTAAATTATAGCCTCCAGATTTGAAATTCCAGCCCACAATGAATTGATAGAATTCGAGTGAATTCGTTAACAAATTTAATGCACGAGTTTTGGATTAAATGCTTCTAGAAATAAATTACATACCAAATTAAAAATAAAAATAAAATTCATGAGAAATCGTTAAATTTGCATCTGTAATTTGCTCCAACTTAGTTGTTTATTTATTCTCACATGACAATAATTTAGCGTTGTTTGAGCATCACCTGTGTTATTACCATTATTTCCCTCAAATAAACTCAAACTAAACTAACATCACACTAAATTTGATCCAAAACTTTCCTACCTTCAACTTTCAAAAACCGAGGCAAACACAAGCTTTTGTATACAGGAAATAAATTGCCTTAATTTGTATACATTTACACTTTTCACGTGATGAAATTCGTTGTGTAAATTCTCATCATCATCATCATCGGGTGTTGGCGAAAAACTTTTCAAGTCGGATAAGATTTCAAGTTTAGTTGATAAAGGTTTGGAAACTCTATGTGTCAATTTACCATCCGCACTAACCGCATATTGAGAGAAATGTTTACTTTCGTCGGGGGCGGAGAAACACTTCAAAGATGAAAAATCATTGAAAAATTTACTCACGTGCGTTTCCATGAGTTTTCCTTTAAAATTTAGACATTATGATTTTCTCTTTGCTTTGCTATGTTTATTGTACCCGAAGATGCATTGCACGCAACATGATTTATTTCCTCGCCAGTGAATTGAAAGTTATCGCGCAACAAAGCCACGTACTTTATTACATTATTTACCTCGTTGATTCTATTAAGTGAACTCTCTTTTTTGCATTTTAAACGGAGCCCATTCACAAGCCCAAAAGCATATATAGAGTTAGGTCATACCGATGAAAAATGCATTTAAATATATTCATTTTGTAGTAACGTTAGAGAGTCGACGTCGTCATTTGTTTTATGACTCGGCAAAGAGGCATGAAGAGCTCTGCCGCCGGCCATAATAAAATTAATAAAAAGCAAACACACTTTATGGCGTGCTTGGGAACGTTGCTTGTACTTTGCGTTGCGAGCTTGAGCAAAGGCAGTAATGCAATTGAAAAGTTAACATCGTTAGTTGCGGTAATTTATGAACTTAAATGGTTTTACTATGAAATTGGGTCTTTGATGAAGAATATGTTTTTTTTTCTTGTAATTATTAATTTGCTTCATTAGTTTTTCCGTTCAGTTTATTTTTCAGTTTGTTGGGTTTCTTTAAGGAGTTCGTGGAAATTTAAAGAGGTTTGAGTGTTGAAAATTCATCAGAGGGTTCTAATTTATCATTTTTAATCATTTTATAACTCAAAACTGCCAAAAAATTGAAACTGAAAAAAATTTTTTTCTTTGACATAGTTTTGTTTTAAAAACTAAATCAAGAGCAAAAAAACTGTGTCAAAAACTGTGTCAAAGCTATTTTTGTCAAATCTTGCTCCAAATGGATAAAAATTTGTCAGAGGGCTCTAATTTATCATTTTTAATCATTTTCTAACTCAAAACTGCCAAAAAATTGAAACTGAAAAAAAATTTTTTTCTTTGACATAGTTTTGTTTTAAAAACTAAATCAAGAGCAAAAAAACTGTGTCAAAGCTATTTTTGTCAAATCTTGCTCCAAATGGATAAAAATTTGTCAGAGGGCTCTAATTTATCATTTTTAATCATTTTTTAAATCAAAACTGCTAAAAAATTGAAACTGAAAAAAAAATTTTCCTTTGACATAGTTTTGATTTGAAAACTAAATCAAGGCAAAAAACTGTGTCAAAAACTATGTCAAAAACTGTGTCAAAGCCATTTTTGTCAAATCTTGCTCCAAATGGATAAAAATTTGTCAGAGAGCTCTAATTTATCATTTTTAATCATTTTTTAAATCAAAACTGCTAAAAAATTGAAACTGAAAAAAAATTTTTCCTTTGACATAGTTTTGTTTTAAAAACTAAATCAAGAGCAAAAAACTGTGTCAAAAACTATGTCAAAAACTGTGTCAAAGCCATTTTTGTCAAATCTTGCTCCAAATGGATAAAAATTTGTCAGAGAGCTCTAATTTATCATTTTTAATCATTTTTTAAATCAAAACTGCTAAAAAATTGAAACTGAAAAAAAAATTTTCCTTTGACATAGTTTTGATTTGAAAACTAAATCAAGGCAAAAAACTGTGTCAAAAACTATGTCAAAAACTGTGTCAAAGCCATTTTTGTCAAATCTTGCTCCAAATGGATAAAAATTTGTCAGAGAGCTCTAATTTATCATTTTTAATCATTTTTTAAATCAAAACTGCTAAAAAATTGAAACTGAAAAAAAAATTTTCCTTTGACATAGTTTTGATTTGAAAACTAAATCAAGGCAAAAAACTGTGTCAAAAACTATGTCAAAAACTGTGTCAAAGCCATTTTTGTCAAATCTTGCTCCAAATGGATAAAAATTTGTCAGAGAGCTCTAATTTATCATTTTTAATCATTTTTTAAATCAAAACTGCTAAAAAATTGAAACTGAAAAAAAAAATTTTCCTTTGACATAGTTTTGATTTGAAAACTAAATCAAGGCAAAAAAACTATGTCAAAAACTGTGTCAAAGCCATTTTTGTCAAATCTTGCTCCAAATGGATAAAAATTTGTCAGAG
This sequence comes from Culicoides brevitarsis, assembly GCF_036172545.1. Lineage (NCBI taxonomy): Eukaryota > Metazoa > Arthropoda > Insecta > Diptera > Ceratopogonidae > Culicoides > Culicoides brevitarsis. The sequence continues at coordinate 37,671,282 of NC_087085.1, read as the reverse complement.
AGCTCTAATTTATCATTTTTAATCATTTTTTAACTCAAAACTGCTAAAAAATTGAAACTGAAAAAAAAATTTTCCTTTGACATAGTTTTGTTTTGAAAACTAAATCAAGAGCAATTTGTGTTTCAAGAAAAAAACTATGTCAAAAACTGTGTCAAAGCCATTTTTGTCAAATCTTGCTCCAAATGGATAAAATTTGTCAAGAGCTCTAATTTATCATTTTTAAAAAATCAGTTTGAACCTAAACTGCTAAAAAATTGAAACTGTTCATTTGACATAGTCTTGTTTTGAAAACTTCAAGAGCAACTTTTAATTAGAGACCAATACTGTCAAAGCGGACTTCCAGTTCTCAAACTCAAAAATCAATTTAAATCACATCTTTTATCAATTCTTCAACTCTTCATGTTATTCTCTTCAATGCTTTCAAAAAACATTGTATGACCTAATTTCTAAATCAAATTTTGGTCAAAATATCCAAACAATGAAAATCGAATTGAAAATCTCTTTGTAGAGTCACCTTTCATCACTTTTCATCTTAAAATCCCAAATAAAATTACTCAAAACTAAACAAACATCTATTGTGTTGATGCCATGTTATGTTGACAAGTTATCCATAGCCAAACAACGTAAGTGCCCAAGCAAGAAAATTTTCCATCCAGTCAGAGCAAATACAGTACATACCGCAAGTCAATGAATTATCGATGTCGGGCCTCTTAGACAATCACACTTAAAACAGCAATAAATGTTTACACAACCGAACAGCATGTTAAATTTCCTGCTTCACAAGACAGACATCTTTGCAAACATCACGCGTACGCAAACGTCTTGGAGAGAAAGAAAAATGAAGACGAGGTAGTTGCACGAAGACATGAAAAAGACACAAACAACATAAATAAAACACACACAAGTTAAATCGGAAATTGTTCACTTTGCCGCCACGATTCCAAACTGAGATGGAAGAAAAGTAAGTGTGCAATGTGTCTTTACTCCAAATAGTATTTACATCATCGCCATCATTGTGGCGATAAAAGTAAAACATATCTTCGTGCTAAACATGTTCAAATATTTATTTTTAATTAAAACATTGTTTATACAATTCGCAAGTGTTGCTTTGCCATGATTGCGTGCTTATTTCGATCGAACTTCAATTATTTGTGGAATGTTTTTCTATTAACCAAAACTGGATTGTCTCTATTTTTATCAACACTCAATACTAAATTGGCCGAATTCCAATTGTCAACCCTGAATCTCAGTAAATGACAGTAAATGTTCGCCACAAAAGTTAACACAAATCCTATATGCAAATTTATTATCAATACAAAGCAATATCATGTTTCGCTTGAAGTTTAGTATAATTTTGTCTATTTTATGTTTTGTTATTTGTCTATCATTCATTGTGAAGAATTGATATTTCGCAAAAGTCATAAAAAAAATTGATAAATTCAAATTACTATTATAAAATTTTGACTTTAACAGAAATTTTTTAATTTTTTAAATATTATTTTGCTTTGAAATGTACAGAATTGAAATTTTCCATATAGTATAGCCTAAATAGTATAATATATTATAATATAATATATTATATTATATTATATTATATATTATATTATATTATATTATATTATATTATATTATATTATATTATATTATATTATATTATAGTATATTATATTATATTATATTATATTATATTATATTATATTATATTATATTATATTATATTATATTATATTATATTATATTATATTATATTATATTATATTATATTATATTATATTATATTATATTATATTATATTATATTATATTATATTATATTATATTATATTATATTATATTATTATTATATTATATATAATATATTATATTATATTATATTATATTATATTATATTATATTATATTATATTATATTATATTATATTATATTATATTATATTATATTATATTATATTATATTATATTATATTATATTATATTATTATACTATATTATAATATAATATATTATATTATATTACATATATTATATTATATTATATTATATTATATTATATTATATTATATTATATATTATATTATTATATTATATTATATTATATTATATTATATTATATTATATTATATATATTAAATATATATTATATATATATTTTATATATATGGTGCATTCCATTCTAAAAAATACCGAAATCCCGGATTTTAAATTTACCTATAAAAGTACAGATCTTATTACCCTATCTTGATGTCCATCCGAAAATAAGAAACTTTTGCTAAGACAACATTTATTTTCGACTTATTTTAAAAATTTTTATCAATGGTTCAAAATTTTTTAAAAACGCAAAAATATCACATTTTTGGCTTTTCTGACCAAACAGTTCGTTTCCAACCATATGTTTCATGGCAAAAATTTATGTACTCGAGATGACAAACAATCCTGGTGAACAAAAATTTTAAAATAATAAAGTTGAAATTTTGACCTTTTTTTCGCTACACGGATTTTTCGATAAAAATTTTTTAAAACTATCACAAAATTTTTAAAAATAAGGGTAAAGAAATTTCGCCAAAGCAAAAATTTCTTCTTTTTTGATGGACATCACGATAAACTATTCAGTTTTTCATTTCTACAACTGTTTTATGAAGAAATCGGTAAAAATCAAAACCGTGATTTTGGTATTTTTTAGAATGGAATGCACCATATACTAAATATTAACATTTTATAAGATATTCCTCCTGAAAAACTTTCGTAACTCAAATTCATATGCTCTATGCCTTTCCTATTCAAGTTTTGTAAATTTTCACAGTAAGTACCTGTAGCAAAATTCAAATCCACGCAAAAAGTTAAACACGACCTTTAATATGATTTCGTAAATACACCTCACATGTATCAAATTTAATAATATTAGTGATTTACCTTTTGTAATTATGGTTGTTGTCCGGAAAATAATGAAATTCTGTCTGAAATTAACATGCGGCTTGCTCTCCAATGAAATTTGCTAAAGGCATTATATGTAGCAATTACTTAGCTAAATATTAGCGTTGGAGGCATTTTGTTACATAATTTTGTGATATAGACTCATTGATGCTGAATAGGCTCAACCGCTCGTTGTTACTAACCAACTTTTAATTTGTGGCTCTCAAAAATTAAATTTTAGTATCGCTATTTGATGAAAGCTCCATTGAATTTGATTTTATTAGTTTACTCTCTTTATTTCAGAAGTATCCAAGCAACTAGAAGAAATTCGAAATGTGGTCGTCTGGAAGGTAAGTTTTTTTTTATTTATACACGTGCGAGTAACAATTCAGAAAATCTCATTTTTTTTTTAAATTTATAAATAACTCAAACATCAGTAATAAGGATTCCTTGTTACCATGTCAATAATTGAGGAATTTACTTTTTTTTTTGTTGTTTGCGTCATTCTGCTTGTGTAGAAATGAGATCAAATGACAAAACATTAACTGTTACGGATTGTTGTGAGTTTAGCAGTATGGAAAATGGGTCAATTTTTTTTGTTTGTTTAGATTTTTCATAACTCATTGAAGACTTAAAATTTAACCCAAAGCACGATTTTTTCGTCGTTTTTTTAAGGAAAAGTTTTGTATTACGTCGATGCTCAAATACCATGCAGAATACTTTTCATCACATTTTTGGCTACCTGCACGTTATGAGTTACGGAAAAAGGTAAAATTTAAATGTTTTTGATGTATTGTTATACTTTTTCATTATTTACATGAGTGATTTTTCTTAGGCGACGCTATGATGATGATGATGATACAATTGACCTTCCGGGAAGAAGAAGAATTTTTTTTTATGTTTATACTGCGTAACTGATATCCATGACGAAGCGACCCACATACAAAGGGAAGTGTTTTAAATGCAGGTTGAGATTAATATTGATTCAAAATATCGGAATCAATGGAAAGTTTTTCCTTTTTTTCTCTGGTCAAATTTTTCGATGGCGGATACCTGAAAAGAATGGGAAAGTTAAATTTTTATAATAAGTTGTCTGGAGAATTGATGTTTCGCAGCTTATAAAACATTAAAGGTGAGTTTTTTAATTTTTTTTTCAGATGATGTTGAAACCTACATGGATATTGCAGATTTTGGATGACCTTGACTGACCTTGAGGAATCTTCAACTGTCAAACTGTTGTATTTTCGTTCATGATGTCCTTAATGATAAAATAAATTCTAGTCATATCAAAGATGCATTTGAAATTCGATCATTTCACTTCAATCTCAAGAGAAGACAACGTTTCTTTACCTTGAAATGAGGTCTAAACCTAATTTTGAAGCGCAATAGGTCCTCGAACCGCGATGATGCATCCTCAAACCTAACCTTACAAATTTAAATTTTGAATCGCTGCCTCAATATTTTTAACACAAGCTGTGGTACTACTGACTTCAACATGCCCAAAATAAGCTTTAAACATAAAATCAAGTTGCATTTTACGTCTTAGAGATACCCCTTTTTAACTTTTCTAATGTCAAATATTTATATTTAGTGTTTAACCAAAGACTTCAAATTATCAGTTGCGAAACACAAATTTTTCACAACTCAAATATATCGAAAAATCATTAAAAGTTTGGGAATAAATTACCTGAAGGTGTTTCGGTAATTTATACAATAAAATTCACCCACAATTTTTTTTATTATCCTTTTTTTATCAAATTCAAAATTAAATTTCAATTTAAAGTTTGTTCTTATATTTGTACTTCATTTTAACGTCAAAAAAAATTCCATGACAAACCTTGTTTGAGTGACCTGCTTTGAAGGCCTCACTTCCATCAACTGCAAAGATAAATTTACACTTAAACTTGAAAATGCTATAAATAGGTTGTCAGCTGTTCCAGATAAGCTTGATTTTTCTCGCATATCAGATAAGCTTCGCTGCAACGGAAAAAAATGCATCTCGTGTCTCGTGAAATTATGACACAAAACTGTCTTCTTTCGCAGATAATCTTTCGCAGAGACAAACAACAAGTTTTCAGTAATTAATTTGCATTCGGTTGACTCAGATGCTCAATTTCCGTCTTTGGCAACAACAATGTCGGTCACGAATTTAACGACGCCACATTACAAATACAGCATCAGCGGATTATCAATCGCCTCGAATTTGAATAGGAAAAAATCGATTTCTGTATCCGTTTTGCCGCATCAAAATGGGCAATTTCTCACAGTGCCTTTTGCGAAACCGACTCTCAAGCGATCCGTGTCCGATAGTAATTTCAGCAAAAAATCCAAAAGTTTTGAGTCGTTGCGGAGAATTGCTACAGAAACGTCGTTGCAGATTCCGGAGAATTTTAGTTTTCAATCTGTGCGAATTGAAACGTATAAAATTCGATGGGCTTTGTTGGTAATGGTGATTCTTTATACGGCTCTATCGTACATGCAATGGATCCAATACTCAATTATCGCGAATATTGTGATGGAATACTACAATGTCAGCTATATTATTGTCGATTGGTTGTCTTTAGTGTTTATGGTTACTTACATTGTACTGATATTTCCTGTTTCGTATCTCATGGATTGTAGAGTGAGCTTTAGATTTATTTTTAACGATTTGTAGAGTTCATATTTGAAATTTGAACTACCTTACGGATTGAGAAGAGGCTCAGTTAATAATTTAGAAGTGAATTAAAGTAACTCCTTACCTTATGGGCGAAAAACGGGTCAGATTGATCCCTTAAGGGGTCAATTTAATCCCTTAAGAAAATCCCTTAATCCCTTAAGAAAATTTCACTTTAATCCCTTAATTGGGTCTGCAGATGACCAACTCGAAAAAGGATCACGTTAATCCCTTAAGGGATCAGATTGAACCCTTAATGGAGCAAAATGATCCCTTAATTGATCAAAAAATTCCCTTAAGGGATCAATCTGACCCCTTAAGGGATCAACCTGACCCCTTAAGGGATCAATCTGACCCGTTTTTCGCCCATAGGGTAGCTTAAGAAACTTTTTAAGAAATGAATCGAACCTCTTGAGATGTAATAGAATTTGAAATTGATCAACTTCAGATCGAAAAATTTAACCTTAGTAAGGTTATTTCTTTTGATCTGAAGATGTTTAATTTCAAAGAGGATTAGTTTTGATTTCAAAGAGGTTTGATTCATTCCTTAAGAAGTTTCTTAAGCTAAGGACATGAAAAATTCACTTCAAGGGTTAAACTCAACCTCTCAATCCGTTAAGATTCCTCAAATGGATTCAAAAATTGATTTTTCCTCACAAAACCCTCTTCCAGGGCCTTCGTTACTCCGCCCTTATAGGATCAATAGGAACAGCTGCCGGTGCATGGATCAAAGTCTTCTCCATCAACGCCGATCAATTCATGATCGCCTTCTTAGGTCAAACAATTGTCGCCATATCACAAGTTTTCGTTCTCATAGTCCCCGCTCGTCTCGCATCAGAATGGTTCAAAGCAGAAAATCAATCAAAAGTTTGCTCGGCAACAGTTTTTGCGGGACAAGTTGGAACAGCATTAGGTTTTCTCATTACTCCGATGATCGTTTCTCATAATCACGATGAAGTCAGGGATGGATTGTGTGTCTTGATGCTCGGAACAGCGATAATTTCCACGATTGTAGCTGTAGTTGTGGCAGTGTGTGTGTTTCTTTGGTAATTCGTGAAAAATCACTTTTTTAATTTTTTTTTTGCTTTTTTAGATTTTGAGTCATCTCCGGCGAATCCTCCAACGTATGTACAAGCAATTCAAAAGGCTGTGAATCAAAGTAATGATGGATATATTGAGGCAGTTAAACGGTTGTTGGTTCATAAGGAGTTTATGAAACTTGTGTTGGCGTATGGACTGAATGTGGGAGTTTTTAATGCTTTTTCGACGTTGTTGAATCAAATCGTGCTGGGATATTTTCCTGTGAGTAAAAAAATATTTTTTTTAGTTTAAATAGTTATTTTAAGAGTTAAATATTTAATTTAAAAATTTAGTGAATTTTTGCAATTTTTTTTATTAATTTTTTTAATTTGCTTTTCGATTAAATTTTTGGTTTTTAAATATTCATAAAATTTAATTATTTTTTTTTAAATTTATTTTCATTTAAAAAAAATTTTTAACAACATATAAAATTTTTAAAAAATATTTTAAATAGTCAATAATTTTTTTTTTTTAATTTTTTTTAAATATAAAATTAAATAAAATAAAATGAAATATTTTTGAAAATTAAAAATTATTTTTTTATAAAATTTCAAAATCAATAAACTTTTACAAAATTAATTAAATTTAAATTTATTTTAATTAATTTAATATTAGTTTTATTTATTTGATTAAATTTTTAATTAATTAAAAATTTTAAAGAATTATAAAAATTTAAAAAAATTATTAAAAATTGGTTAAAAAATTTCATAAATTATATTTAATAAATAAGTTTATTTTAAAATAATTTTAAAAAATTAACGGAAATTTTTTTAATTATATTTTTATTATTTTTTAATTAAAATTTTTAAAAATTAAAATTAATTAAATTTATTTTTTTTTTATTTATATTTTTGTTTTATTTTTTTTTTCAGAACAGTGAACAAGACGCCGGCAAAGTAGGTCTCTCCCTAATCATCATCGGAGCAATCGGTTCATTAGTTTTCGGCTACACGATGGATGTTACCCACAAATTCAAGGAAATCGCCATTTGGGTATGCAAACTTGGCGGCATCACAATGGGTGTCTTTTGCCTCGTTCTTGAAGCGCAGTCACGACTCTTACTTTTTATCGCTTCATTTATTCTCGGGTATGTTATTTGCAATTAAAAACGGGATAAATTTTCCCTTAATCACCAATAAAATGAATTCTTGTCCCCGTCCGAAGATTTTTCATGTTGGGCTTTCAACCGATCGGATATGAATACGCGGCGGAAATTACATTTCCCGAACCGGATAACATTGTTGGGGGAATTATGAATATTTCGACGCACATTTTTGGCGTTCTCTTTACGCTAATTTGCTCCGAAATTAATTCGTATTTAGGGGACTTGGTGGGAAATTTAGTGAGTATCGATTCCCCCTTTTATGCCATGTAATTACTCAAATTTATTATTTTAGTGCTTTGCGTTATTGCTGTTCGCATCGACGTTGGTGGTAGCGTCTGTTCAGTCGAATTGCAAGCGACATTATGCTCATGCCGAAATAACGGAAGTCGCGAAGGAATTGGCCCAAATTACGGATGACGATGAGGAAAATGCCAAAGAGTTTACGGGTTTAACGTTAAAAATTGATACAAGTGTTTAAAAGTGAGGCAAAAAATGGAAATATATCAAGCTTATTTCCAGCAAGTCTATCATTTATAACGATTTTAAGCCGACACTCAGCGCACATTATTGTGTTTATTATTGCGAAAAGTCGTAAAGTTAATACACTTTTGATGTACAAGTCAATCCCATAAAGTTATATAACAATAAATATAATTATTTCATGCCGTATGATTTATTATTTCATTTTATTTATCACTCGAATGACATAAAGTTGAAATCCTTTCGGTAACCATATCGCATTTTAGAGGAAAAATTATGAAATGTGCACTGGGTTGAAAATGTTGGGTAAAAATGTAAACTGGGTAAAATTTCATACAGAAAGTTAAAATTTGCCAAAGGACAAAATTTCATAATGTGCACTGGGTCAAAAATACAATTTTTTTTAGAATAGAAATTTTAAAATGCTAACTGGGTCAAAATATTTTTTTCTAAATTTTTGAAACAAAATCAAAAAAAATATAGAAAAAAAATATTAAAATATGCTTTGGGATAAAAAATTCAAAATATGCATTGGGCAAAATTTTTTAAGAAACAAAAATTTAAGAAAAGGCCAAAATTTTAACTGAAACTAATTTTCTAAATAAATTCACACAACAAATATTTAAACTTTGCTTTCGATAAAAAAAAAATATGTAAATCGGCATTCAAATTTAAACTATGCATTGGGCTATGTTAATTTTTTTTTTTTGAAAAATTTAATATTTAATAAACGAATTTTTAAAATAGTATCTCAAGACAAAAAAAAATCTTAATTTAGCTTTGAATAATTTATAATGTGTATTGGGATGAAAATTCAAAATGTATATTGGGAAAAAAAATAAAATATTTCGTTATGGGTTTAAAATTAAAAAATAAATCAATGAAAATTAGAATTTTTAAAAAGTTTTTTGAAATTTAAAAAAATAATTAAAAAAAAAATACATACATAAAAATTTGCACTGGGTCTAAACTCTAAAATTCAGTTTTTTTCATTGGTCATTCTTAAATTCTACTTTCTAAAAAAAACTCTTCACTGATTAAATATATTTTCATACATTTAAATAAATCTGTCTGCCTAAAATCCTCATTTCTACAGAAAAATGTATTTTTCCATTATTTTTTTTAAACCTTATTATTATTATTATTAACATGTAATATTATACATCATAAAAGAGCTAGACTAATATTTTTTTTGTTACTCAGACATGCGAAATTTGTTTTTTTGTATCACATTTCGCTCAATTCTTTTTTTTATGAGAAGCACTTGTCTGCTCAGTTTTATACAAATTCCATGAAAACAGTTAACAAGCAAGTTTTGATTGGCAAAACACAAGGGAGGCAAATTTTTTGATAATATAATTAAATATTGTCTGTCTGCCTCTGAGACAATATTAATTTCAAACATTTTTGTTTTTAATGTTTTTCAATTGATTTTTGTCACATTTTAACATATATGTTAAATAAATTCATTAGAAAATGTCATTTGCATATGGGAAGTCAATTAATTTAAACTCAAATATAATAAAATATTTCGAATGATATTTTCCGAAATATAGACGAAAATCAAATATTTTAATGGTAACAAAGCATGTTTATTATTTATATATGTTGTTATTTTCAAAATTACTGAAGCGAGTTTATTTTCATGTTATATTTGTTTAGAATGTATGATCAATATACCAACATTTATTTTAACAAACGGTTTTTTTTGCAAAGTACTAAATCAACGTTATCATATTTGTCAATCAATCCTCGGAGCGACATTGGGATGTCATTCATTTTGTGACAAATTATAACATTGGAGATGATAAATAATACCGTTTAATTATTTTCTATCATCATATTCTTTATGAAAAATAAAAAAAAATATATAAATTCAATAACAAGCTTCAAAAATAAAAACAATAACAATCATTCATTCTAAGAATAAATAAATTTAAAAAAAAATATTTTTTTTTTATTTTTTAATGACAAAGATGATATTTTATAATACATAAAAAGAATTTAAAAATAAAAAAAATATATTGAACATAATAATATTTTTTTGTTTATTTTTTCCAATAACAATGAAAATAAATTCATTAATAAAAAAAATACGAATTCTTGTAAAATATATGAAAAGAAATAATAATAATAAAGTTATGTTGTTATTTTTGTGCTGATTTCATTCAGAGTAAGATATAAACCTACATGTATTTCAAACAAAACATTTCATTCATCATCATTTTGTTTGCGGAGAGAAAAGTAACCCAATATAAATATATGAGGAAAAAAATCCTAATAAAAACAAATAGAAGTATAAAAGAAAACAATTTTCATCTTGTCTTCGTTTAAAAGATGATTTAAAACAGCTTGTACGTTTCAACGTTGCATTTTTTCGTAATTCACCACTTTTCTCTCATTTCAAAGGCTCTCAGAGAGAAATTTGCAAAAACATTTCCAGAATGAGAGAGAAAAATATTTTCCATGGAAATTGTTGAAAGTAATGTAAAACATGTGGGTGTTTTAGCATTCAACACATTCATGATTAGTTTCACCTGTTGAAGAAACTATTGACCGTTATAACTTTATTTGTTATTTTGTTGGATGAGGAGAAAATATTTTTTTTATTGTGTAACATTTTTTGTATTTATTTTTTATGAATCTGAAAAAAGGTTATATTACGAGAATATTATCATATTTCTTTGAAAATTGTTTATTATTAATAAGTTAAATATAAATATTTAAGATTTTTTTATATATACGAAGAAGGTTTATTTAAGTATAATTTTATACAGTGTATTTATTTTAATTTTTTTTTTATTAAAATTTAAATTAATTATTTTTGACATGTTTAGTACCAATTAATTAATTTTTTGAGAAACTTTATTATTATTTTTGATTTATTATTTTTGAATTAATATATTTAATTTAAAAAAATAGTTTTTTTTTAATAATTTAAAACTAATTGAGTTAAATAAAGTATTTTGAAAAAAAAAAATAATTTTTTATTAATTAGGTATTTTAAATTTAATTATAAAATTATATTTTAATTATCTTATAATTTATGTAAAATAAAAAATAAGTAAATTTTGCTAAAAAAAATTTATTTTATTAAAAAAAATTTAAAAATTTTTATCAATAACAAAATATTAAAAAAAAAATAAAAAATTAATTAAACAATTTTTGAAATTTTATTTAACTTTTAAAATTTATTTAAAAAAAATAATCAATATAATTTTTAAATATCGACATTAACTTAAAAATTCAAAAATAAAAATAATTAAAATAATAAACTTGAAATTTTGACCTTTTTTTCGCTACACGGATTTTTCATATATTTTGCGATAAAAATTTTTTAAAACTATAATAAAATTTTTAAAAATAAGGGTAAAAAAATTTCGCCAAAGCAAAAATTTCTTCTTTTTTGATGGACATCACGATAAACTATTCAGTTTTTCATTTCTATTACTGTTTTATGGAAATATCGATAAAAATCAAAACCGTGATTTTGGTATTTTTTAGAATGGAATGCACCATATAATAAATTAATTAAACCATTTTTGAAAAAAATTTAAACTTTTAAAATTTATTTAAAAAAAATAATTAATATAATTTTTAAATAACGAAATTAACTTAAAAATTCAAAAATATAAATAATTATATATTATTCCTTCAATTTTAAAATTTTATGGATTTTTATAGCTGATTTAAATTAAATTGAATATTTAATTATTTATATATTTGAATTTTTAAGTTAATATCGATATTTAAAAATTATATTAATTATTTTTTTAAACAGGGATAAATAAAAAATTTTAAAAGTTTAAAACTTTTTTGCAAAAATGGTTTAATTAATTTATTATACTTTTAATTATAATTTTTTTAAATTATAATATTTTATAATTTATTATAATTCAATTATTATTATTAATTACAATTATTAAATAAAAATAAGTTTTTTAATTAAATATTTAAAATATTAATCGATTAAAATACTTATAAAAATTATAATAAATTAAATAAATAATTAGAAAATTTTTAAAAATAAAATAAAAATAAAAAAATTAAATAAACGCACTGTACTAATATTACCTTGAAGAAAGCCATCCAACTAGAAAAATCTAAGATTTCACGTAAAATATTTAGAAAACATTTCCAACTAATAATTCAATGTCACGTCCTTGAAAGAAAACTTGAGACATTTCATTAATTCGAACAAATTGCTTGTGGCTTTTAAGTTTCACACAAATATCAAGATACAAAGTATTTTCCTTTACCTCCTAATTGACTTCAAAAGAGTAAATTATAATTATTTTAAAAAGTACTTTGTATCTGGAACAACAAAAATTACACTTACTTCCTCTTAGAGTCCTTTGTAACTTTCTCGAGTCTATCAAAAAGTTAACTTTTCTTTACTATTTTTTTACAAAAAAAAACGTCACATGTATGATAAAAATATAGTACAAGAAAAAATGACGCAAATCATGTTCTTTCTGCCTGTCGTCATAAACTTTTGTAATTAAGCAGAAAATTTGAGGCATTTTTCAACTATTTCGCTACATTATTATCATTATAATAATTAAGATTATGATGAAAATGTTGAAAAGATGATGTTTATTTTCATGTGTAAAGCGTGCGAGACTTCATGTAACTTTTTTTTTAAATTTAAATCATGAAGAAAAAACTACAAGAAATTTTAATTAGCTTCTGTCGCTATGTAACTTTGCAACATATATAATACAACATAAAATAATATAATAATAAAAAATGTCTGAAAAATTTCTTTTTTAATAAAAAAAAAACGACGAAGCCTCGGAAAATGTAAGTTTTTTAATTATTAATGCGTACTTTTTATGTTAATGAAGTTAAAATTTTCGTGTCCTCCTTTTTTTGCCGCTAAAACCGAAACATTTAAAATTATTATTTATAAGGGTTTCGTGGCTTGTAAAAATTTTTTGCTGCAAAATATGATATAAATGTTGAAGCCATTGTTTATATTCATGTAGAACCGAAATAAAGGGGTCATCGTACGTTAAATCAAACAAACTTGCAAAATTATATTGTCTGACGTTTATTAAATTTACGTTCAACAAGTTTTACTTTTTTTGTTGTTGGAAATATCTTTTTTTCACTTAATTTTTGTGTAAATGTTTATCCAACAAAAAAAAAGTAAATTTATGGTTCTTTCCCAAAGCTTTCTAATTATCATGATAATTATTCGTTTTCTTTACTTTTCGCATCAAAGATTCTGGAACGAATAGGATTCGTGAAAAAAATATAATTATAACTTTTAAAATTTGATTTAAAATAAATTAATTTCGAAGTTTGATAAATTTTATATTAAATTATACAAAAATGTCATTTTTAAACGAATATTTGTATATTTTTTAAAATTAATTTTAAAAATTATATTATTGAATATTTTATTATTAAATAATATTTTTTAATTTAAATCATATTTTTTTTTAATCGAAAAAAAAATGAAAAGTTTTAAATTTAAATATTTTTAAATTGTGAAATAAAATAAGATTCATAATATGCTAAGATAAAGAAATAATAATTATAACTTTTAAAATTTGATTTAAAATGAATTAACTTCGCATTTCGTTAAATTATTTTATATTTTATTAAAATAAAAAAAATTAATAAAAAAAATTAAAATTAAATTAATTTATTTTTTAAACAAATATTTTTCAAAATTATTATTGAATATTTTATTATTAAATTATTTTAATTAAAAAATTTTAATTTAAATTATATTTTTTTTTGATATTTAAAAAAAATTAAATTAAATATTTTTAAATTGTTATTAAAAATAAAAAAATAATTTAACTTTAAATTTAATTTAAAATAAATTCAAATTTTTAATAAAAAAATAAACAAATGAATTTAAATGTTTAAAAAATATTTGAATATTTTATTATTAAATTAAATTGATTATAATTTAAAAATTTTTTTTTTAATTAAATTAAATTATATAATTTTATAAAATATATTAAAATAAAACACACATTTCTGATTGACAATTTTATTTACGTTACAACAGAAATTTTTATTTTCATTTAGTTTTTAGTTTTATAATTGATTATTATTGTCATAGTTTATTGTATTCCTTTCATTATTATGTTATTATTATTAATGTTATACTTTACTAATAATAGTCAGCAATTTATATAATGTAACATATATGAAAATCTTTCATGCGATTTAATTATAATATGCATTCTAGTATATCATACATTTACATTGAAACATGAAGATTATTAATATATCAACACTGATGTTTTTCTATAATGATAGATTATGATTATTAGAACAACTAATAATAACAGTATTTATCATATTGAATGTATTTAAAGTAAAGTGTTGTGTAATCAAGATAATGATAAGCTTAAGACAAAACGGTTTTATTATTATATATTTTCAAAAGAATATTTAAAATATTATCTTATTGAATAAAATTTGAATAGAAAATATGAAAAATAATATTAATTTTGTTAAATAATTAATTATATAAATTTTGTATAGATTTTCTGTGTTTATAATAACAGAGAAAATTTCTTTGTTTATATATTTTTTTTTGTTAAATATTTTTCTTAAAGTTATTATTGTTGTTTTTTTTCTGGTTATCATAAGTTTTCATGATTGTATTGTAAATATGTAGTAAAATCTATATTTTTGTGAAATTTGAATCAAAAGTGAAATATATATGTTGTCAAATTTTATTGTCTTTATTATTATTTTTTAAGTCTTTTTGTTTATTTTTTATAGTATATGTTTTTTTTTGTATATTTGTTATTTTCCATACAATTTTTCGAATTTTAATTTATTTTTTTTTACATTATTTAAATGCAAAAATTTATAGTTTTTGATTGACTTTAATTTTTAATAAAAAAAAATTAAATTTATTTTTAAAATAATGGCATTTAATATATATATTTTTTTTCACAAACTACATTATTATATATTATTAATAATTATTTTTAGAAGCATTTTTATTATAATAAAAATTGAAAAAAGCAATCTACTCCAGTTTCCGTTAAGGTTCTAACAACTTAATAAAAACAGCAACATTTTTAGTTAATTAATTATAGTATTTTGCTGTTCTTATGGGCTCTTTTTTATTATAATTTATAAGTTTATATCAAATGCCATTATTATATTATTTAATAAAAAAATAATTTTTTAAAATATTTAATTAATTTTAATTAAAAATAAAATAATAAAATTGATTATTAAGGAAAAATAAAATTTTAATATTATTTATTGTCATATTTTAATAAATAATTTGCTACAATAAATATTTTTTTAGCCATTTGAGTCAGTTTATGATTAATAATATATATTTTCTTAAGATTTATACTTAAATACATGTGACAAATAGAAAAACTCCTCCACGCATAATCTTAAGTTTAATATATTTTCAGTGTTGTTGGGTTGATGTTTAATTTATTGTCTTTTTCACTCATCCTGTTGATTTTTTTACTTCTTGATTAAATGCCTAATTTATTAAAAATAAAAAATTCAAAAAAATTAATTAATTTTATTTCCTGAAAAAAAATATTATTCATTATTTTTCGAGAGTTTTTTTTTAGCAAATGAACGAACGTTCCTGAAAAATTTAAAAAAATTATTAAAAAATTGCAGATCTTAGCCTCATCAAAAGTTGGAATCTTTTGTGAGTTACCGGCGATCCGACGAGGACGGGTCTGCTTTTGATTCCGTAACATTCTTTCAAATTCAATAAATTTTTTTTTTATTAAATCCCGAAAGTGTTGCCGGAATCTTAATCGCCATTTTTTGAAATAAGGAAGAAATGCAACAAAATTGGGTCACTGATCTTCCGTGTGTGGGCATCGCATGCTGTTGCACCTAAAATTTATGAATGAAGCTTTTGTTGTATTGATTTTTTCCGTATTGCTGGGTGTCGGGATGTATTTGTGTATGGGATGCGTGGGCGGGTATGAGAAGCGCATGACAGCGAGGTCTTTCTTTCATCAAAGGAAATTTTTTATGAATGAAATGTTTTTTTGGGATGTTATCAATGATTTCCTGGCATGCCACAGGTCTTTAAAAATATTTTTTTTTTAAAGAAAGATTTTTGAATGAAACACCCGAAATGTATGCAATTAATTGTAAAAATGGAGACGGTGAGTATTTTTTACAAAATAATTTATTTTTATAATAATTTTTTAAAATAATTTTTTTAAATTAAAATTTTCACAAAATCACTAAATTTGTTCTTTTTAAATAATTTTTAGGTATTTTTAAAAATTATTTTTTTTTTATAAATAAATAAATTTCACGTCTTTCTCACACAAAATCTTACAATCAACTGTCTGCAAAGCAGCAAAATCGGTACATTCACACGTCGAACAGTTTATTGCCATATTGGGTATACACAAAGATACAGCTAGCCTCCTTCTCATTCATCCCGGAAAAATGTGAGTGGTGACGTAGGCGAGTTTTGTGCAACATTTGACGCTGTAGGTGCGAGTAAAAATAGGACGAGGTTATTGTGCGTAGACATTAATGGATCGTGGGTGCATTATAATAGAAAAATTGACGTCAAATATCAAATTTTTATTTTTATTTCTTTAAAGGCAAATAATTTTATTTATTTTTTATATTATATTACTTTTATTTATTTATTTAAATAAAATAAAAATATATTATTATTAATTTATAAAAATATTATTAGATATAAATATTATATATTATATATGATTATAAAAATAAAGAAAAAATAAAAAAAAATTTAATAAAATTATTATTTTAAAAAAATAAATTCAATTAAATAAATAATAAGTAAAAAAAATTAACTAAAATTAATTTCAACTTTGAACTTAAAATTTAAAAAAATAGAAATTTTTGAATAAAAAAATTTTTTTGTCACGTAATTAATTTTTTTCATATATATTTCCATATAGATATATTTTTTTTAAATTTTTCTATTTTTATTTTTTAATTTTATTTATAATTAATTTAATCAATTTTTAATTAATTAATTATTTATTATTAATTAATTATTTAATTAATTTTTAATTTATTTAATTTTTAGCGCATTTCGTAAGAAAAAAATGCGCTGTTAGTTTTGAAATGTTGTCTATCCGTCTATCCGTCTATCCGTCTATCCGTCTATCCGTCTATCCGTAACGGTGTCTTCACTTTTTGATGTTGTCGTGTGCAAGGGTGTCGTGCCCAAAGGGATGTTGTCGTGGGTTATGTCGTCGTGTCAGTATGATGTTGGCGTGGGTTATGCCGTCGTGTCAGTATGATGTTGGCGTGGGTAAATTATGTCGTTTCAAACGTATTTAAATTAAATTTTTGCCAAAAAAAGGCGTTTGAATAATTGCGAAATTTAGAAACACGAAATGCGCTTAAGTTTAGAGTCCTTTGGACGAAAACTTTTCTATATTTTTTAATTTTATTTTTATGTTTTTATATTTTTTTATTTTTTTTTTAAATATTTTAATGTTAATTTTTTAAGTTAAATAAAATTAAACAATTATTTAATTTTTAATATTTTATTTTATAATATTTAATGAAATAATCATTTTTTTGTATAATTTTATTCAAAATTTTATTTTGTAATTTTTTGAACAAGTGTCAAAAATGTTTCCATTTTATTTTAATTTTTCTCATCATTTTTCATAAATATAAAAAATATCAAATTTATTCGCCTGAATGAGTTTAAAAAATTATCCTTCCATTCCCATTGTTGTACTTTCCACACCTTCTGAAACGGTTGTATTAGCAGTTGTCATCGTAGACGATGAAGAAGTTGAAGAAGAAGACATTGATGACATTGTTGACGTTGGCTGACTTGTTCTCGGAGTCATTGTGACATTTGGAAATTTTTTTTCATAAATTTTATTAATTGTATCTCTGAGGAATGGCCAAATTTTTTCTCCAAATATTTTTCCTTGACGTTTCTCGTTCCAATATTCCATCGAAGTAAATCGACTCATCATTTTCGGATTCTCCGAACGTCCCAAAGATCCGTTCGAGAAAAAACACAACGCGATAGAAACAAAAATCAGCGAAAAAGTTGCCATGCTACTGCTTATTAAATACTGCCTTTGAGACATTTTTTACTTCTTTTATACTTTTTTTTTTGCTTCAAAGACAAAATGTATCAGGAAAACATTAAAAATCCAAAGCATGACGCTTAATTGTCTGCTCTACTTTAGGCACACATGAGACGGAATATGTTGCGTTAATTATCTACAACTTTTTAATGACTGCAACGTCAATTTTTTATGTGTCGCTTAAAGCATCATAAATTTTTCCGTTTGATAAAAAAATGCATTTATTCCAGTCTAGAGGTTGCTAAGTGATAATAATGCATTTTTTAAAGCGTTTTAAAGCGAATTTTATGCTCTTTTAGTGTTTTTTTTTTATTTATTATTCATAACGACTAATAACGATAATTTTACGTCGCAAAATAGGTTTTTTAAGAAATGTTACAAGGTTCGTAATTTCAAATTTTATCCGCTGGGACTTGAAGGTCTTGGAGTTGTTGTTGTTGTAGTTGTCGTTGTTCGACATCTTCGCCACCAAGGACGATTCCATCCAAAGAATATCGGAGATGCTTCGGAAGATGCACTGAAGATTGAGAAAATTACAAAGATTAAAATAAATGCAGAAAGAACTTTCATCGTGAAGCTTTGAAATGAGACTTGGAGTTCTGAGAAACGGAAAGTGTTTTTATATGAAATAGTTTGAAGGTAATCTTTTGTTTCAGAATTCAAAGAGAATCAATATTTGAACATTTTGTTGATACAATTGTAACGGAAAAAAGATAAATTTATAAAGAAATGTAAGTTTTTTCTTGTACTTGAAGAAATTTTCATTGTCAAGGAAACGTATTATATTCAATAAATAATTGGTTATGACATTGAATAAATTTTTCTCGATAATTTACAGATCTTGTAGATTTTCAATTGGAAGCAATTTAGTCGTTTAAGACATTCATAAAATTCAAAAAAGACGATCTCAATATAAAATTAAAACACAAAATTTGACATGCGATCATGCAAATTCTGCTGTTAAAGAATCTTTTCGAGTGTTTTTAAAATGTGTCAAATTCAGCTAAAAAATTCAACACAAAAATTAATTAAAAAATAAAAATAATAATGGAAATATTCTTAGAAAATTTTTAATAGAAAAAAAATCTTTTTAGAAAAATTAACTTTCAAAATTAGTAATTTCTTAGATTTTTAAACATTTATAAAAAAAATATAAATAAAATAATAAAATAAAAAAAAATAAAATAAAAATGATTTGAAATTTGCTGTTAAAGAATCTTATAATTTCAAAAAAACACAAAAATTAATTAAAAAATAAAAATAAAAATAATTATTTTTAAAAAAAATGAAAAAAAATCTTTTTAAAAAGTTTAACTTTCAAAAAAATTAAAAAAATAAACATTTAAAAAAAAATATAAATAAATTAAAAAAAAAAAAAAAATAAATAAAATAAAATAATTTAAATAAAATAAAATAAAATAAAATAAATAAATAAAAACAATAAAAATTTAAAAAAATTAAATAAAAAAATAAATAAAAATAAAATAATAAAAATTAAAAAATTTTAATAAAATTTAAAAAATTAAATAAATAAAAATGAAAAATATAAAAATAAAATAATAAAATAAAAAAAAAATAATAATTTAATATATAAAAATAAAATTAAAAATAAAATAAAATTTAAAAAAGTTAAACAGTAAGAAAACTTTAACTTTTGAACTTACTTTAACGTAAATTTTAATAATTTTCAAAAATGTACTAAAATTTGATTTTTTTTTCATATTATGATCATCAAATTTTGATAGTTTCTAAAATTTTATAAAAAAAAATCAGGAAGAAATCATAAATCTCGTAATGTTATTTTGACATCTACTTCGAATTATTAAGATAACAACATTGGAAAATTTTTAAATAAAACTTATCATGAAAAAAAAAACTTAAATTTTTCATTTAACTTTCGAAACACAAACTTACTTTTTATTTTGAAAAATCAGTTTGACCTTGAATTTGACCTTGACTTTAATCTGAAATAAAAAAAAAGAATTTAGAAAAAAAATTTTCGAAAATTTTTCTATTATGTTGATTGAAAATATCTTTGAATTTACGTTTCTTAAAAAAAACAAAATGACCTTGAATTGACCTTGATCAAAATTTCAAATAAAAGAAAGAAATTATATACAAATTTTCTCTATTATAATTTTAATTGAAAATATCTCTCAATTAATTTCTAATCAAACAGCGTCAAACACGACAAATTCCAATATCTATCAGATCCAGGAAAACAAGCATCTAAGCCAATAAAATAACAATAATTAATAATAAACATCAATCAAAACTGAATTATCTCTTCTGTGTTATTATCAGCATTATCACCATATTTCCTCAGTAGTAATAACATTAAAATTTAATTTAAAATCAGAAGCTCTATATCATTATATTTTGCTTAAATTAAATTTGTTTGTTGGCTCGGTACATGCAATAACAGTTCAGCATATAATTAAATTCTAAAACTTTCATTAAAAATCACTGCCATTCATTTTTGTTGCTCGTTTTTTGTGATATGACAACATTTTTAATCAAATTTCACACAAGAGACACCTAAATTTGCACATTTTTTGTTGCAGCTGAGTTTATCTGATGATGATGCATTATTATTTTCAACGCAAACACTGCATTTTGCTGTTTTATCAGATTTTCGGTAATTACCATAATAATAATAAAATGGTGATTTTTGCATGAAACGTCACTTTTTTTTGTGTAAAAATATTAAATTAGCCTGATTGTATCTCGTTGCACACAATTTAGTAGCTGCATCAATCATGTCACGTTTTTTCTCGTCGTTGTGAAAGTCATTAAGGCACCTGTTGAGTATAAAAAGAGAAAATTCATGAAAAATATTTTTAGATACAAACTTGGGTCTTAAAGATGAACAAATCAACTTTAGTAGTTTTCATTGCTCTCATGCTCCTTTCGGTTGCCTTCGCGAAGCCTGGAAGCGGGCAACAACAACAAGGTCCCGGAGGACATGGACCCCCATCTCACGGAGGACCTCCAGCACACGGCGGACCTCAAGGTCAACAGCAAGGACCTCATGGAGGGCAGCAACAAGGAGGCTCCAATGAGGGAGGTCAGCAAGGCGAGCAAGGAGGAAATCGTTAAAACGTGAAGAGGAAAAAAATGCATTTTTGAACGTTTTTCGTTTCTGAATAAAGATGAACGTGTCAAATCTTGTTTTATTTATTTTTTTATTTTGTTCACGTTTAACACAAAGCCTGAGGCTCTATATAAAACGAGATGATCTAAGAAGCTTTTAACTCATTAATCAAAAGTATCTCAAGCAAAGTAACGATGAAGCTGTTGTTCATTACAATTTTGTTGGTTTCCATTTGGATGGTCACTGCGGAAGAGGAGGAAGAAAGTTTTTTGGATAGTTGGTTTTCATTATGTTCTGGATTCTTTTCGCAATTGATGACCCGAATGGCACAATTTACAAAGTTAGACACTAGCAAGATGTTAAGGTTTTGGACAGGAGCCGAATGATTTAAAATTTGACTTGAAATATTTCAATGAATCAATGGAATGTTTAATAAAGAGAAAAATTGATTAAAACATTAATAAATTGTTTTTTTTTTTTATTTTAGCTCATATATCTTATATTAAAATAATTTAAAAAAAGTACCTATGAAAAAAAATTTAATTAAATTTTCTATAAGAAAAACATTAGAAAAATTAGAAAAAAAATATTTTAAATTTTATTATTGTATTTTATTTTTTTTTTTTTATTTAATTTAAAATAAAATTAATTTAGTTTTATTTAATTAATTTTATTAAAATTTTATTTATTAAAAATTAAGGATTTTTTTTCTTTTTTTTTTTTGTGATCCTTTATCTAAAAAAATTTGCGTTTTAATATTTTTTCAAATATTTTTAATACAATAATTTTTCAATATTTTTTTTTTTTTTTTTTTTTGATAATTTTTCCATATAAAATTTAGTAAAATAAATTTTTTTTTAAAAAAATTGAATTGTAATATATTTAATATTTTTAATTATTTATTTAAATATCAACATAAAAAAATTATTGAAAAATTTTAGTTAAAATTAAATTTAAAAAAAATAATACTATAATTTAATTTAGGTACTAT